>NC_091758.1:9615000-9747500 GCF_043380555.1 Nothobranchius furzeri
TATGTCTGTTTGATGTCATCATTTAAAAAATATTAGATCAGATGATACTCAGTACTCAAGTAGCCTTCTAATCAGATACTTTTTTACCCTTATTTTAGTAATAAACCCTATATCAGGAAAATATTGTCCTCGGTTTGTGTCCTTCCAGCGAGCTTTGCAGATTTGGGAAAATGTCATCAGGCAGTAATCATTGTTAAATTCATAATTATTCTCGGAGAGAGACCAACTCTTATCTGCCGTCTCCTCCTTTGGCCATTATTTCAGCTTTAGCTTCAGGAATGTTTTGGTTGTAAACAACAAAGTGCGCATGTGCCGCCGGCAACTTCAGCAGATGATACAGTGGCTGGTAAGGGTCACCGCGCCTACACCGCAACCACGGTAACCCCACCGAGATAATATAGTTTTTTTAAAAACAAGACGGTTATTATTATCAGGGGTGGACCTTTAAAGCGCCCGAGCGCCAATGGCGCTAAATTTTCTCGTCGGGCGGTAAATACATGAAGACTTATCGCCCGGGTGGCGCCCAAGCCTTATTTGTCATTTACACACCGGCTTTCACCTGCATCATGGCCCCGCCCTGTAGGAAGCCGCCGTTTTCGTTTCGCGCGCATGAACCTGCACGCCTCTAGCCACGTACTGCACTCGTACGATTCGTGCACGTACTGCATAATTATAGTCACGTGAACTACAAGTTCACTATTAAAGACGAAGTGGAACCACGCTAGAAACACACAAGCACGCAGGAAGATGGCGCCACCACAGGGATGGGATTTCTTGATGAAATCTCCAGCAAAACGCTTTAAAACTGGTGAGGAGAAGCGAGACAGTTCGAAACGGTATGAAGCAGAGAAGCGTGTGCGTAGGTGGAACGATTCTTGGCGGTTTAAGGAAGACGGGAGGCGCAGAGAATGGCCGTGTTCGAGTTGAGCTGCGGCTCGCCTGGAACACAGACGAGAGCAGACGGAAGCAGCAGGGGGAGTGGCTGAAAGCCGGCGTTTACGCCGGGGACACACCGGCCGCGGAAGCGCCGAGAAGCGAATCGCTCACGAGATTCGGCCGCTGCTCAGTTCCGATCAGACGCGCCCCAGTCGAGGCGCGCCTCGGCTCAGCTGTAGTTTTTCCTCCATTTCCTCAGCTCTTTTCCTCTCTGTGTGTGTGTGTGTGTGTGTGTGTGTGTGTGTGTGTGTGTGTGTGTGTGTGTGTGTGTGTGTGTGTGTGTGTGTGTGTGTGTGTGTGTGTGTGTGTGTGTGTGTGTGTGTGTGTGTGTGTGTGTGTGTGTGTGTGTGTGTGTGAGTGAGTGAGTGAGTGAGTGAGTGAGAGAGAGACTATGGTGTGAACCAGTTGTTTCTGCCAGTTGAATCTCTTGGATTTCCCTGCATGTGTAGCTCACGGGTGACGATGGCTGAAGATATCGCGTTAGCGTTCACACTTGTTTAATTTTCAATTTTAATTCTGGTGCCTGTTAGCAGCTGAAACACATCCTCACGTGCTTGTGGATATCATGTATTGTATATGAAGACATGACTGTAATAATAAGTAAAGGTTATCAGCTGTAGCTTCAGTGTGCTCATAGGAAACGTGACAAAAGGACACAAAACACATTTCTCTTTATGGCCTATATAGTTGTCATCATCAACGTAACATGATTTACAGAATACATGTGAACAACTAACATTTCATGTTCTACCACCGGATGTTTGGATCAAAATATGAACCAATCAGATCTTAGATCAGGTGAGAGCCAGGCGTTTCCCATCATCTAGGTTTTGCAGCCGAGGGAGAGCAACTGCAGCACCTTGCTCCAAAATCTGCGGCCGCCTTGATCTCACGAGGTTATCGTTGTCTACGTATGCATGACGTCAGAGCAAGTCGGCGTCAATTCGGACACAAATCTAACCGGCATGCACTGCTCGCCGATCACCGCTGGTCTAATCTGCGCAGAACTGGCTCATCTCGAACACAGTCAATGGCTCGAGTACAGCAAAGCGGAGTTGGTGATGTACTGCGTTGTATGCCAGAAGTATGTGACGACAAAATCAAGTTTTGTTGAGGGAACAAACAAATTCAAACATGAATACGTTATTATGTTTGTGAATTTGTACAAAATAAAGGTTTATTACATTTAAAACGGTTCAGTTGTTATTTTGACTCGTTTTGGCAGCTGACCAGCGGGGCCGGTAGATTCTTGGCAGGGCCGGTAAATATTCAGAGTTACCGGCCCGGCTGGCCGGTTGGTTTTGAAGTTAATGTCCACCCCTGTTATTATTGTCAACTTTTTTACCGGGGTTTACCGCTACACCGGTTACCGTGACAACCCTATCTGCTTCATGAACATACATTGCTTGCTCTTTCAGGTGTTTTCTGGTACTTTAAAAATGCTCACAAACCAATGTCTCAAGCAAGTTAAGCAGAGCCGTGCACGTGGGTGCTTTGTTTACGCATGGAACATCAGTGTTTTCTCTAAAGCCATTCCCGTGATGGGAATTTTACTGCCTATCCGCCTGTGGAATCGGAATTAGGGTCACAGCTAGTGGACCAGATCTGCATGCAAGTAGAGACACATCCTTTCACAGGGGCTGACCATGGGTGGATGTTATTGACGCTAGAGCAGGTGCATCCAATCCTGGTCCTGGAGGGCTGGTATCCAGCAGGTTTTGTGGTTTCTCTGCTCCAACACACTTGATTGAGTGGTTCAATCACCTGTGCAGCAGCTGATCAAGTTCTACAGAAGCCTGGTAATTACCTGCTGATTGCTTCAACAAACCTGATGTCAGAGTTAAAACTAAATGCTGCTGGATACCGGCCCTCCAGGACCAGAATTGGGCACCCCTGCTCTAGAGAGACTACTTTTCTGTAAGTTGGTCATAACAGGTGTCAGTCAAAACACCTGCAACACATTTTAACACGGTGGCATTTGGCTTTAAAACACCTAGGAAAAGGTAGGAGACGATTTCCAGAATCACATCAAAACAAGCCGCTAGCTATTACGCGGGTAAAGAAAAGGATTAAGTATTATGATTTTTGTTGGTCTGGCCTGCCAGATTCACCCTCTATCTACTCTACACAGAAGGCAAGTCTGGAAACTCACAGGCAGAGAGCACCACGAGGGGCGGGACTAGCCATCACTAGACTATTGCGTGACGCTGCATTTCTTCAGCTTTAGTCAAAGACGGTGTCTGGCAATGGCGCAAACCTCTTTCTTTAGACTTTTAGCGCTTCTTCTTGTTGTGGTTTTTAAGACATGTTGAATCATACAGAGCAAAGGAAAGATGCAGCGAACTCCGCTTCAGGCGTCGTCTTCGTTGTTTATGAGAAACAGAGCATCAGGGTGTGTGATGTATGCTGCTCAGCGCTGATTGGCTTGGTTAGATTCTCAGGGGGTGGGGCTATTTGAGTGGGAGCGCTACCTGGCCCTTTGCTTTACATAAGAAAGCATTGGCATCAGAACTTGTAAATATGAAACAATAAAAGGGTCTCATGTTTGCTCTTTTTTATAAAGGATTTAACTATCTGTTGAATATTTGTCTTTTCTAATTTGCATGTTCTCCCTGTGCATGTGTGGGTTCTCTCCGGGCTCGCCGGCTTCGTCCCAGTCCAAAAACATGACTGTCAGGCTAGATGTGACGACGTGCACTTGGTTGTTTGTTCTATGTGTCTCTGTGTTGCCCTGCGATAGACTATTGGGCCATTCCCATCTGTACCGGGTCGGCCCGGGCCGGGTAGCGTAGGTTGTTTACATATCTGGGTGGCCTGGTATTTTTCCGGGCCAACCAAGGCTCATTCTCAGCCCTCTTCTCGAGGGGGTCTGCTTCAGGCCGACCAGGGCCAACACACCCACTGCTGACAGCAAATTCACACCTTCCATTAGAGCAAGCCTCTGATTGGTGGGTAGAATCAGTCCACATGGGCTTAAGACAAGGATGTATGGAAACAACCGGGCCAGGCTGGGGCCGACCGGGGCTACCCGGCCCGGGCCGACCCGGTACAGATGGGAATGGCCCATTACAGCCTGACCAGGGTGTGCCCCGCCTCATTGCCCGTTGACTGCTGGAGGTAGTCTTTTCTCTGCAAAAATGGAGATGTGGGTCAGTATTTCTTCAGTCATGTTTGCTGGATTTAGTCTGTTTTTTTTTTTTTGTTTTGTTTTTTTTTTAGTAAAAGTTGGTGCAGGTTTGGTCCAAGTTACCACAGGAGTAAAATTAAATCAAATAAGAATCTGTTGGAGCTTGTGTAGTAAAAAGTCTCACCCCTAATTCTAGAAAAAATTACCTCAGACAGAAAATAGGCTATTCTTGAACTGCCTGTGAGGGCCACACAAGATCCCTCTGCGGGCTGCGGATGGCCCACGGGCCACATTTTGGTCTCCTCTGGTTTACTTTCAATGTGTCTGAGACAAAGATGAGCAGAAATAAATACTTACACCTGAGCTTTATTCATCTACTGACTTTACTGTCAGAGAAAAGACAGGGTGGGCTTGCTGTTTAACGAAATGAACGGCCACCAGCTACTCATCAGGTAAAATCTCATTTCTCTGCAGCCACGTGTCACTGACATTAAGCTGTAGCGTTGTCTCGTCTTCTTCCGCCTATCCGGGTCTGGGTCGCGGGGGTAGCATCCCAACTAGGGAGTTCCAGACCGTTCCTTAAGTTGAGTGAAACCCTCTTTAATTTAACAGAAGAAAAACTTTATTTACCAACACCAGGGATGTTCGATATTATCAGTCTACCATTAGTACCAGACGATACTGGTATCAGTCTTTCAATGACAACCTTTACATGCCATACACATATTATACTTCAAACTCTTCGGAGACTTCTCTCTATTGAAATGGCAACATTAGGCGGATCTCAGGTAACGTTTTTGAGACATTTTAGTTGGTTTGGCAAAACTTGTGAAGTAGAAATTTGCCCTGTGAACGTAATCTGTCCTCACAGCACGTAGCTACGTGTAGCTAGACAGCTAACAAACCACTAAAACAAACAAAAATCTTCACTCAAGGCTTGTTTTTCTCATCTGAAGATCTTTATAAGTGTTTTATCACCATAGCCGCAATCTACAGAAAAAAGGCTAAATGCAATACTAACTAATAAACACATCTTAGCATCACGCTTAGGGAGGATGAGATGCAGCTGCTGTTGGAGACAAATTAAACGTGACACGTTGCCTGTTACTAACTTCAATTGGGGCGACGGTGGCACAGGAGTTAAGTGCTCGCCCCAAAATCTGAGAGTTGCAGGTTCGAGCCCCGCTCATTCTGCTGCTGTCGTTGTGTCCTTGGGCAAGACACTTAAGCCCCCTTGCCTGCTGGTGGTGGTCGGAGGGACAGGTGGCATCAGTGCTCGGCAGCCTCGCCTGTCAGTGCGCCCCGGGGCAGCTGTGGCTACATCGTAGTTCATCCCCACCATGGCGTGTGTGAATGGGTGAACGACTGATTGTGTTGTAAAGCGCCTTTGGGGGTTCCAGGACTCTAGAATGCGCTATATCAAATACAGGCCATTTATCATTTATTTGTTATTCTGCAGATAAGTTTAAGCATGACGGGAGAAAAAGTGATGTTATCACAATATTAATCACTGTTATGGGATATTGCAGGTTTTCCTAATATCGTGCAGCCCTAGTTTTAAGTGAATGATTACCACACCTATGACATAGTATTTTAAGCAAACCAAAATCTGAATTGAGTCCTTTGTTTTTATCTCTCATCCTTACAATGTACAGATTTCCTTATAGCATCACAAACGTACAGAAACACTTTAAAAAGCTGGATCCCAGAAAACCACTGGTTGTTTCTCTGTGTGCCGCTAAGAAATGAGAAGAAATACAGACTCTCTGGGCAGTTATCAGCATCCAAATGCTAAAAGATGTATGGAAAAACCACCATATGACTTGAGCATTGATGGCCTTAGCATCACTTGCACAATCACCAATTTGGAGCATCATTTGTTTAACTTGCTTTTGCTGCCAATCACCTCTCAGAGTGGTTCTAGTGTTCCTAACTTCATTTGCTCAGTTTGTAGCTGCTGTTAATCATTCACCAATTAATAAAATAACCTTTTGTAAGCAAAAAAAAGCACTAAAAATCTACAAAGACCTCGAATGTTGCAAAATAAAGATGTTGAATTAACCTTATTTGACACTAAATGTCCTGCAAAGTAGCAGCAGTATGGACACCGAGCTACTGCGGCTGGTGAAACAATACAGTCACAGTCAAATAACAAAACTGTATTAATCAATAGTTATTTGGTCACAAATTAACCCAGAAATTCAATAGTTGGCACATTTACAACTCCTGTTTGTGTATTCAAAAAGAAGCCAAAACCACCCTTCATCAAAAATCTATTAATCATTTCTATCATTGTACCACATTGGATTAACAGGGCAGATTGTTTCATGTGTTTATTGTAAAATATAGATAAGAGGACACGGTCATGCCAACACAAAAGCATATGGGCTAGAATCGCAGATCTGTGATTTTAAACACTTGGCTTGTTCTTCATAAATGTCCTTCCTGGACCACACACAAATGACCCAGGTCACATAGGAAAGAACTGCACTCACACCATCACGTCCACACAGAGCTGATAAGGAGGAGGCGGTTACTACACCGGTAAAACCATAAACACAGCAGACTTTGGATGGTGACTTATCTCCACCAGAGATGGACCTGCACTCAAAAGATCACCAAGCAACACCAAAACAAGGAGCACGCCTTCACACAGGGAGTGCAAAACCACCACATGCATTTTACTACACATGACTCTACACAAGAGCCGAGTAAACATCTGAGCAGGAAACTTATTTTACCCAATCCTACTGTGCTGGACTAGCTGTGTATAAACAGCGTGTTGTGCACAGGAGCATCACACTGGTCTATACACTAAACACGGGACATGCTAGAAGACACTCCAGTAAATGAAATTCATACTCATCGCCAGGCCTTTGGACAGTTTAATTACTATACTTGGTAGCTGGGGCTGGTGGAGGGTTTTCAGCTCAGCAAATGTCAGCATTCACTGACAGATAATTCCTCTAAAATCAGCTCTGCTCACAAAGACCAGCCGCTGACGCTAAATGGCATCCATCCACTGTGAATATTGATGGTGCATATTTACCGTCATCAGCTGAAGGAGCACAGTAGGTCGTTAACTACATAAGGTCAAAATTGAAGCCGCTCAGAGCAGCCGTCAGCTTGGCCATGTTGGGCCTTGCAGCGCGGTAGCCTCGTAACGTTATGTTAGCTCTCACGTAAACCCATACAAAGCATCACGGTGGTAGTCGCCCTCTTCTCTAAATGTATGAAAAACATCAAGCTGCTCTGAGATGGAGAACAACCTGAACAATCACCAAATTTTCTAATTCACACGGTGTTTCAGGTCGCTAGCTAACACTAGCGACGCGGCTATCGCGGGCTAGCTCAAGTTGAACGCCGCCAGCAGCAGCTATGTGTGCAGCCTGCGGAGTAAAGACAAGAAGCTGCTCCAGAACAGTAAGAAAACAACAGTGAACACTTAAATATCTAAATTAGAATGTGTGCTATTGTGGTAACTTTACCTGGGCGGGCTTGGCCGATCACCCATCATCCAAGATGTAAATACACTGTTACTGTTAGCTACTAGCGCTCACAGACTGACAGAGCCACTGGGCAGGGAGACGCACACCGTCCCGAGTCCCGACCTGAGCCAGACAAGTTGCAGCCGACTGAGTGGCCCTGAGATCTCCGGCCGTTGTACTTTACCTTGAGCCTCTGAGGTTCGGAGACGGTGAAGAGTTCTTCTATATTTGGATAGCTACGGAGCTAACAGTTCTGTGCGAACAGCCTCTCCCAGCAGCAAAGTGTGGGCCTTGAACAGCCAAACCCACAAGCACCGTTCCTTCCAAGCGAATAATCCTCAAACTCCCAGTAACAATACCCGGATGCATAAAAGCATTAAGTTCACGCTTTTACATTCCTGTTACAGCTTGGGTTCTTCGTCCTAATCCGCCCCTCCAATGTTGGTGTTTTCCGTTGCTCGGTTTTGATTCAGGGCTGTTTCTTTTCAGTCTATTGTCAACACTGCTGGGTCGAGACCATGGCACACATAACACAAGCGCAGTGTAGCGTGCTGGACGGGTTCAGGTGGCGTACGACGCCGATTGGCTGGAGGAGGCGACGTCGAGGGCTCTGATTGGACACCGCAACCTGTCGATCACCAAGGTGGAAAACGAGGCTCCGAGTCGGTTTGGTAGAGGAGAACGAACAAGGGAAGCGACGGGGACAGAAAGCAGAGCGCCCGTGCGTGTGCGCGCGTGCCGGGGAATGAGGTTAAACCTGTCCGAGGCCCAGCCCTGCAGCCACTGCCTGCACCTCGTCCGCCGCTTTCCACAATAAATTCATGATCCGTCCTGGTCTGAGGAAACGGGTTCAGTTGAGCAGCAGGATTTCTGCTGAAGCCTGAGATGAACGAGAACAGTAGAAGTTACATAACAGTTTCTACATTTCTACATCTTCAGCTATGAATATATAGCACACACGCGCGTTTGTGTCCATAGGTTGACGGAAGTGAGGCGACGTGTTCCAGCCTGTCCCTGGTGGCATTTCCTACCCCTGCCCTAATATTTACAGTCAACAAATGCATATTTTTCTTAAAATGCAGCATATTTTCTCAAGAGTTGGTTAAAAAAATTACAGCAGTTTTCTGGATAACTTAAAAGTGAGATTTATACATGCATTACTTTTGATGAATCAGGATGGTTTTTAAAAATGTGCAAGAACAGAAACACTAGGATATTTTCTGTGCAATAATAATTACAAAATACTTTGTTAAATAATATTTGAAAACACACGAACTGGATAGCAAAGTGCAGTGCGTACTAGCTGTAAGAAAAAATAAAAAAATAGATGAAATAAAACAAAAATGGAAACGCTGTCATCCCTTCTGTGAACCAACAGCTTGTAAAACCTCCTTCAACCACCATTGTTGTGCCCCAAGGGACAAAAATGACATTAACCCAGTCTAGGGAGTAACATTGGATCACAGGGTGTCTATTTGTACCTTTTTTGTCATCCAAAAGGTACAAATATGTTCCTTAGTAGTAAAAAGTACATTTGTACCAATTCTTTCAAAAGTTACAGTTCACTAAAACCATCCATCCTTGGTGATTGGGTCCTGACGTGTATGCTGCCGGGAAGAAGGCGGGAACACGCGGCAGTGCCTGGCCCAGGCTCAGGGGCCTCAGGTGGACCTTGGCTCCTCTGAAATAATAATAATAATTGGGGGAGGACCCAACCTTACCTGGATCAAATCAAAGATACTTTATTAATCCCAGAGGGATGTCTTATGTCTTACATATTCTGGAAGTTGTGCAAATGCAGGGATGGGAATAGATGTTCTGCTGGGATGGGGCTGGGTTGGTGCTCTCAAACTCCATGGGTCTCTGCGATGCTGCTGCTTTGGGCCCTGGCTAGATGGGGTGGGGTCTCCATGCCCTGGGTGGCGGTTTGAGAATGGAGGTGCCTGTTGGGGCCAGTGTGGGAGCTGGCTCCATGGAGGGCCTGGGCTAACCAGCCATTCCTCCCCATCCCCATACATTTTTCTCCTCCTGCTCCTTCACATCATCACACAATCATGCACCTTGACGCAGTGATAGCTTGCTATGCAGGTCTAGAAGCAGACTCTTGTCCATCAATGACTGCTTATGGAAACCCCTCCTTCCTTTTGTCTCTTCCTTTCTCTTTCACCTCTGTCTCCGTGTCTGCTCGGAATTATAAAGCATCCAAGAACACTGACAATAAAGTTTTTAGTATCAAGCTTTGATGCTTCACCCGAGAGCAAACCTGTAAGGCTTGTCGCCAGAATTCAGACATCAATTATGTTTGCTTCAAAGCCAGACAGGACACGGGGGGGATAAATATCTAAATAAAACCATCCATTAGCTAAGCTGCTTCTGCAAATAGATGTAATAGTTTCTCTGTTCACAGTTTTGTAAGCGCAGAAAGATCATAAATTTATTTGTTGGATAAAAAAACATGACAATAAATTTTAAAAACGTGTTAACTGATTATTTTTGAAAAGAGACAGTGTGACTGAATTTTGTTTTAAAAGCATAAATATTGGGATCACTGTTGTTATTCTAAAGGCATTTGGGAGCTTTTGACACGTGATAACAGTTTGGAACGAGTCGGTATTTGAAAAGTAAATAAATGTATTTTTGAATTTGTATCTGGCGTCTGATATTTTTGTGATCTTGAGATAAACACACACACACACACACACACATACACACATATGTATATATAAAGCTTCGCAGTGGTGCAGTGGCTAGCACTGTTTCCTAGGAGGACCTGGGTTCACATCCTGGCCTGGGGTCTTTCTGCATGGACTTTGCATGTTCTCCCTGTGCTCGCGTGGGTTCTCTCCGGGTCCTCCGTCTTCCTCCCACTGTCCAAAAACATGACTGTCAGGTTGATTGCTCTTTCTAAATTGTCCTTAGATGTGCCTGATAGTTGGTTCTGTGTGTCTGTGCTGCCCTGCAACCTGTCCAGGGTGTATGCTGCCTGCAGGCCCAGATAGCCCCCCCCCCCCCCCCCCCCATGACCCTGTGTGGGTAAGAAGGAGCAGATAAATGGTGGATGGATATAAACATTTTTTGATTTACCTTTGGAAGGCCATTTATGGACCCTTAGGGGTTTTTTTGTACTTTAAATAAAGGGTACAGATTTGCTCCCTAAGATACAGGTTGGGCATGTAAAAAGGTAAAAACTACAGAGGTACACATTTTTAGCCAAAATTGAAGGTATGAAATGGTACCTTTGAGAGTAGCACCCCAGTGGCAAGAAATTATACCCCTAAAAGCACAATTCTGTCCTTTCATTTCTGAGTGCTTTGCCACCTTTAATCTTTTTCGCTTCTGAGTCTCTCTGAATGATGGACTCCAGCTCTTCCCAGAATTACGGACCACAAGCGTTGCTCTTACACACAGCTGTCCATACCAGCAAACTACCCAAACTCCTTTTATAGAGATGGCCAAACTTAAGCTGATGGACTCATCTGATCAGTATACTCCTGGCAGCTACTTTCCCTCCTAATCCACTGGGAGTTGCAAGGGTGGACTTAGTTTTTCCAAACGCAGAGTTTCCATTTCTGTTTTTGTTTAATAAACAACTTTATCTCTGGTGCAATCTGCTGTGTGTTTTAGTACACAAGGTTGGATCAGATTACTTCTTAAACTGACTAGTTTTATTCTTTCTTGAAATATAAACACAGAGAAATGAAACAGGATGAACTAAAAATACATGGATGTACTACAAAGATGTATCATGTTTTTATTTTGAGATCCCTTCATGATCTTGAGATGACCACTGCCAGTGGAGTTTCCTGGGCCTGCTACATGAGATCAGTTCCTTAATCTAGTAAAGACAGAAAATACCTGCTCTCCTGAATAACCAGCTCACTAGAAAAAGTCAAAACAAGAGAAAGTTTTTATGTCAAACAAATGTAATGTCTTGATTTTCCAGAAACGCCACACCTACACTGAACCAGAGGTTCTGCTGGTGAAGCTAAAGCAGTTACACACCGGCATGAAGATCAACATGAGAGGCTTTCTGAGTAGAGATGAATGCCAGTGGTGGAAAACATTTTCAAACATTTGCCTTTTGACCCGGTCTTCTCCTGGGAAGAAACTCTTGTGTCTATACACCTGCATATTCCAACTCCATTCAAACTTGTGTCCCGTTGGGCTGCATCTGTTACAAAAATGGTATAAAGCCTTCAGTAGAAGGTGTTAGCTTGTCGCCAAAGGTTCAAGAGGGTTCCTATCTCCTCTGGTGTATCACAGGATCTTGATATCATGTTGCTGAGTTATTGCGAGTACAGGTACCTGATGAAGGAAACAATTGGATCAACCTCACCTCTACTTAGTTTTGGGTGTCAAACAGAGCTGAACATAAAACAATGAAATGCTTGGTGCAATAAGAGGTCATCGTGCTGATCGCGTGAAGATGTCAGAGTCTCTAGTGAGGATAGTTTGGGATTAAAAAGAGATCTGGAAGTCAACATGTAGTTACAGATGTCCATCGGTCTCTAGAAAAACCTTAGCAGAAGCCCTGCAGGCCGGTCTTGACATGCTCCATTGTAGCCTCAGCAGATCTACCATTGGCCCACACCACTCTAGAGATGTTGAGTGGGCTTAGCACCAGAGCTGCAATGAAGAAAAACTACAAAGATGGCGTTGGCTCAGGAACAGCGCATGTTAAAACGGCTTTGGCATCAACTTCAAATGATTTACACTTGTACTTTTCTCTGAGTCAAGAGCAGATACTTAATGGCTAATGTACACTGGAAGCATCAGCGGAGCGCAACAACAGCGGAAAGGTTTACTTGTGACAATCGCTGCACTCCATCGCACATCGGGAGAGTCTCGGAAGTGAAGCTGCTTCTCTGCTGTGTTCCTCACTTGACTTGCAAGATCACAAAATCCCTCAAAACTTCTGCTATTGTCCTCGTTGACAGACATACAGTGGTGTGAAAAACTATTTGCCCCTTCCTGATTTCTTATTCTTTTGCATGTTTGTCACACAAAATGTTTCTGATCATCAAACACATTTAACCGTTAGTCAAAGAAAACACAAGTAAACACAAAATGCAGTTTTGAAATGATGGTTTTTATTATTTAGGGAGAGAACTAAATCCAAACCTACGTTGCCCTGTGTGAAATAGTAATTGCCCCCTGAACCTAATAACTGGTTGGGCCTCCCTTAGCAACAATAACTGCAATCAAGCGTTGGTGATAACTTGCTACGAGTCTTTTACAGCACTCTGGAGGAATTTTGGCCCACTCATCTTTGCAGAATTGTTGTAATTCAGCTTTATTTGAGGGTTTTCCAGCAAGAACCGCCTTTTTAAGGTCATGCCATAGCATCTCAGTAGGATTCAGGTCAGGACTTTGACTAGGCCACTCCAAAGTCTTCATTTTGTTGTTCTTCAGCCATCCAGAGGTGGATTTGCTGGTGTGTTTTGGGTCATTGTCCTGCTGCAGCACCCTAGATGGCTTCAGCTTTAGTTGGCGAACAGATGGCCGGACGTTCTCCTTCAGGATGTTTTGGTAGACAGTAGAATTCATGGTTCCATTTATCACAGCAAGCCTTCCAGTTCCTGAAGCAGCAAAACAACCCCAGACCATCACACTACCACCACCATGTTTTACTGTTGTATGAAGTTCTTTGTCTGAAATGCTGTGTTACTTCTACACCAGATGTAACGGGACATTTGCCTTCCAAAAAGTTCTGCTTTTGTCTCATCAGTCCACAAGGTCTTTTCCCAAAAGTCTTGGCAATCATTGAGATGTTTCTTAGCAAAATTGAGACGAGTCCTAATGTTCTTTTTGCTTAACAGTGGTTTGCGTCTTGGAAATCGGCCATGCAGGCCATTTTTGCCCAGTCTCTTTCTTATGGTGGAGTCGTGAACACCGACCTTAACTGAGACAAGTGAGGCCTGCAGTTCTTTAGAAGTTGTCCTGGGGTCTTGTGTGACCTCTCGGATGAGTTGTCTCTGCGCTCTTGGGGTAATTTTGGTCGGCCGCCCACTCCTGGGAAGGTTCACCACTGTTCCATGTTGTTGCCATTTGTGGATAATGGCTCTCACTGTGGTTCGCTGGAGTCCCAAAGCTTTAGAAATGGCTTTATAACCTTTACCAGACTGATAGATCTCAATTACTTTTGTTCTAGTTTGTTCTTGAATTTCTTTGGATCTTGGCGTGATGTCTAGCTTTTGAGGTGCTTTTGGTCTACTTCTCTGTGTCAGGCAGCTCATATTTAAGTGATTTCTTGATTGAAACAGGTGTGGCAGTAATCAGGCTTGGGGGTGGCTACAGAAATTGAACTCAGGTGTGAAACACCACAGTTGGGTTATCTTTTAACAAGGGGGGCAATAACTTTTTCACACAGGGCAATGTAGGTTTGGATTTAGTTCTCTCCCTAAATAATAAAAACCATCATTTCAAAACAGCATTTTGTGTTTACTTGTGTTATCTTTGACTAACGGTTAAATGTGTTTGATGATCAGAAACATTTTGTGTGACAAACATGCAAAAGAATAAGAAATCAGGAAGGGAGCAAATAGTTTTTCACACCACTGTAAGATCAAAAAAATACCTCGAGTTTATGCCTTCCACCATTAAGTGGCAGTATCTGCGGTAAGGCGTTTCCTGTTTTCAGTATGGCACTACGTGTAGCTGTTTGGTGTTTTTGGCTAGCTAAAATTGATTAAATTTCTCTGTACTTGGACATCACTGAGTTGTTGTAGCACATGAGCACGCTAAAACACACATTTTCTGTTGTTCCACCTAGGTTTAAGGGAAATGTAACCGGATTACAGGATACAATAAGATAATTAAAAGAAAAAATAAACAAATGGGCCAATAATTAGGTTCGGGGAGAATTGGAGGTTGTTTAAGAATGACTGGAGTCACGGGTATAGCATGAAACGGTTTATATACTAAATTTTAATAATAATGGGAGATATAACACATAAAGATAACACATAAAAACAGATGAAAACAATCGACAATAGTAAAATGCTCGGTATGAGATTTGATCATATGAGTCACAAGTCAGCCGGCGTCAAGTCAAATCCCCACGCTTGGGGTGAAAGTCAGAGTCCGGTGGTGCGATTTTTTCCTACCACACCGTTGAGATTGTTCACAGAAGAGAGCAGTCTGCTCTTCAGTTACTTGAGATGTCCTGGTTCGTTCAGTGGTTAAGGCTCGCCATCTCCCTCGTCAGGAAGAAATCCAGTTCTCGTTCCAAGTGAGTGATCATAGGAGTCGGGATCAAACCCAAGGAAAAAAAAAACCCAGCCTGTAAACAACAGGACTGTTAGCGAGTTGGCATCGACCCTTCTCGTCACATCACAGCATAAAGTCTTACAGACTTAAACAAATGCTTCACTCTATTGGCATAGCCAATCATGTTTGGGTTCACAGTTCAACTAACATAACATCAATTTGATTGTCTATTAAAATAATTCTCAGTAGCTCTGGAAATATAATTACATATGACAACAATTGTTCAGCTCAATAGGCTCAGTTAGATTCTATTACTCTACACTATTCAACAAGAAATACATTCATGACAACAAGGATACATTTAGTTGTGTTTCTATACAGCATTGTGACACCTTGTATATCTGTAACACAATAAATAAATAAATAAATAAATAAATAAATAAATATGTTCTATAACAAAATTCAACAAAATATAAATTCTGGTCCTTTGGTCCACCTTTGTAAAATAATTCCTCCCTAATCAGTTAGCTTTTATTTATTTTTATTTATCTATTTTTTTTATTATTAAATGTTTGGTTAAGGGACGCATTGCTAATTCTATGGCGTTAGCTATAACGCCCCTGAGGACCTTGTACATCTAGGCCGTACCACCATTAACTGGCGGTTTGAGCCGTTAACTCCTGGGAATCCCATATGCCCTACCGCCGTTAACTGGCGGTTTGAGCCGTTAACTCCTATATGCCCTACCACCGTTAACTGGTAGTTTGAGATGTTAACTCCTGGGATCTAACGTCTAGCAGCCCACTGCTGTCACCTCGGTTGCTGTAATTAGCTTTTTGAATTTAATAATTTACTGAATTTAATCTCATTCACTCACCAACGCGCTCCAACGGTTCCCTCCTACAGAGGATTGGTTCACTCTGTCGTCTCCACACAAATCTATAAGAATGGAATTAATTTGATAAGCTATTTAAGTTTCCTTTTTTTTTTAAGTTGCATCGTTAGCTTTTTCTCTTCTTTTTTCTTTACTCACCGCGTTGGTTCCAAGTTCCTAGCTCTTATTAGAAGGAGTCAAGTCCGCCTCTCCCTCTATCTATGCGGCACCCAAATCAGGGTTCTTCACGGCCTCGACCGTTGTTTTTTTTTCTCTCTCTCTCTCTCTCTAACCGCTCAGTCTTTGCTTTCTGTATCTGCGTGCTGCACAGCCGTTTGTCTCTCCTCTCGCTCAGCTGCGTCGCACGGTTTTATTTCGCGGAGGCGGGACTTATTTCTCTCAGCCAATGAAATTTCAGATTCCCACCTGGACCAATAGTATACAGCTTTCCTCTTCTGTTTCTGTTAGTGATGTTCAAGATTCTTGTTTTAACCGATGTTTAATATTAAACTCGTTATTTTAGTTATTCACCCTTCCAATAATTCATTATGAAATTATCTATTAGTTAATTAGATATCTATTAATTAGTATTGTTAATTTCCTTAATTTATATTTTATATTTTATCTAAATTGAGGATGGATCATATTAGTAAGCCAATTAGTTAATACCTCATTAAGGTTCTAGCTTCTGGGTTACATCCTCCCCCATTAAATATCATGCACGTCCCTGTGCATTGTTTCTACGGGGTACACAACTTCTTGAGTAAGAGAGTCAATAAAAGCTTTATTAAGTCCTTGGAAAAGGGACCTAACTACGGTCACTAGTGGATTGCCCAATTGAGAGTAAGTTAGTCTTTGAGGAGGCTGACTACTTCGTTCAGATCTCCTGACATACATCTCTGGTTGCACAGTATCATGCTCATCCGTTTCGGTTTGATTCTCAACTGAGACAGGACGAAGTGAGCTCTCTGTTTCCGACAGAGCTGATGAGCTATTCTCTAAGACTTTGGTCTTTTCAGATGTATGTGTCTGATCGTGTATGATGGGTTCAAAACTTACATCACGTTGCTGCGACTTTAGGACACCATCCAATTGAGGTAGGTTTGTGTTAGTTTCATCCCCCGTTTCTACGTCAGGTAAGTATACTTCGTTTTTTTTCGTTTTTTCAGGTAAGTATGTTGCTGCTTCTTTCACTCTTTCAGGTAAGAATGTCGCAGTTTCACTCATTCTGTCAGGTAAGAATGTTTCGGTGTTGATGCCTTTGTCAAGTAAGGACAATTCAGCATTTTCATTACCAGCTAAGGTTGGTTCCTTGCGATCCCCTGTGTGTAAGGATAGTGTGTTTTGTTGTTGAATATTATTTACCGGTCCTGAATCTGCTATGAGTTCCCTATTTGGCAAGGTGACCTCTATTTGATAGGATGGTCGGTTTAGCACTTGTGGAAGATCAGAGTAATAAAACTCATCTACCTCTTCGTCAAGTGGCTCATCTGGGTCAGGTTCTAAGGCTGAACTCTGTCTTGTATGAGGTCTGCTAGGTTTCGTAACGCGTTCTGTTTCATTTTCTAATGAAGAGAGAAAACCACAAGGCAGTAAAAGATCTCTGTGGAGTGTTCTGTTGGGTCCTTCTCCGTTCTCTGGTTTTACAGTGTATACTGGCAAGTTTTCCATCTGTTTGAGAACTATATACACTGTTTGCTCCCATTTGTCTGCTAATTTATGCTTTTCTCTTAAGCGAAGATTTCGGACTAAAACACGATCTCCCACACCTAGTGTGGACTCACGAATGTTTCTGTCGAACCGTTCTTTGTTCTTCCTCGCTGTTTTTTGAGAGTTTTTTATGACAATGTCATAACTCTGTTCCAGATGACTCTTCAGTTCTTTAACATACTGAGAATGAGTTATAGAGGGCTTGTTCAAATGCGGTAACCCAAAGGCAATATCTATAGGCAACCGAGGCTGCCTACCGAACATTAGCTCGTAGGGAGAGTATCCCGTCACGTCATTTTTTGTACAATTGTACGAGTGAGTAAGTGGTTTTACAAAATCGCGCCAGTGATGTTTCTCAGTGGCTTGTAAAGTTCCCAACATGCTGAGTAATGTACGATTGTACCGTTCAACGGGGTTGCCACGAGGGTGATAAGGGCTCGTTCTGACTTTACGGATACCAAGTAAAGAACAAAGTTCCTTGATTGTACGTGATTCGAAATCCCGTCCCTGATCACTATGAAGACGCTCAGGAAACCCGTAGTGGACTAAAAAATGTTCCCACAGGTTCTTCGCGACGGTGGTGGCTTTCTGATCTTTGGTTGGGATGGACACTGCATACTTTGTAAAATGGTCTGTAATCACTAAGACATCTTTAGTGTTCTTACTGTCTGGTTCTATGGAGAGAAAATCCATGCAAACTAACTCCATAGGTCTGGTGGTGGTAATACTCACCATTGGAGCAGCTTTGTCAGGGAGGGCCTTCCGACGGATACATCTTTCGCAAGTTTTAACTTTGATTTCGATATCACTAGCCATTCTTGGCCAGTAAAAACGGGACCGAATGAGATCTGTCGTACGTTCAACCCCAAGATGCCCCATATCATCATGTAGGCTTTGCATGACTGTTGAACGTAATGAATCAGGCAAGACTAACTGCAATGATGTCTCTGGTCCTAATTGGCGTCTCCGGTACAGTAGATCATTTTGAAACTCAAACCGTTTCCACTCTCTCAAAAGGTTAAGAACCACCGGGGGTTCTGCAATAGTATCAGTTGGCGGTTTATTGTCAGTCATAAGCAGCTGAATGACTCGGCCAATGGTTGGATCTTTCCTCTGCAAGGAGACAAGGTCAGCATGGTTATACTTGGGCACAGCAAAGAAACTGTCACTATTGTCTTCCAACTGGAATAGGTCTGGAATGGCCGCTGCAGACATGGCAAGTGACTGAACTAAACCACAAGGAGAATCAGTCTCATCCAAGACCATGTGCTTTTGGCATGTTGCCTTCACTGCTTCGGCTTGAAGTTGAAGCTCGACTTCTTTGACAGAGGATAAAAGATGAGATCGGAACTCATCTAGTCGTTGGCATTCCTCAGTGAATTTTGAGTTGTCTTCAGGTTTATCATGCAGCCTCCTAGACAGGCCATCCGCGTCAACGTTCTGTGTACCTGCACGGTATCTGATGTCAAAATTATAGGTGGACAACGCAGCTAGCCAACGATAGCTCGTTGCATCGAGTTTTGCCGTTGTTAAGAGGTAAGTTAACGGATTATTATCAGTAATGACAGTGAATGTGTTCCCATACAAATAGTCATGAAACTTATCTGTTATGGCCCACTTTAAGGCTAGAAACTCCAACTTGTGCGCAGGGTACCTAGTTTCACTAGAGCTTAAACCGCGACTTGCATAAGCGATTACCTGTGTGACACCGTTTTGCACTTGGTATAGCGCTGCACCGAGTCCGGTCGTACTAGCATCTGTGCGTACTAGATATGGGAGTTTTGCGTCAGCGTAGCCAAGAACTGGCGAAGTGGTAAGTTTTTCAATAATAGTTTGAAAGGACTTCTCACAGTCTTGGCTCCAACGATTCCCAAAGGGTTCTTTGGGGTTCAAGTACTTTGATCTACATGGTGGTGTTTTAAAGTTTTTCCGTTTGGGTTGATAACCAGCCGTGAGAGATGTTAGTGGCTTGACAATATTTGAGTAATCTTTAACGAAGCGTCGGTAATAACCGGTAAATCCTAAGAAAGATTGGAGTTCCTTCAAAGTCTGAGGCTTCGGCCATGTTTTGAGTGCTTCCACCTTATCTGGATCGGTTTTTATGCCATCTCGAGATACTATATGTCCAAGATAACGCACAGATGTCTGGAAAAAACGACACTTATCTGGTGATAGCTTGAGTCCGTATTCTCTAAGCCGTTCAAGAACGTGAGAAAGTCTGGTTTCGTGTTCTTCCAAGGAGTTGGAAAAGACGATCAAGTCGTCTAGGAAAACTAACACTTCCTTCAGATTAATGTCCTTCATACACTTTTCCATAACCCGTTGGAAAGTGCTTGGAGCATTTGTTATTCCTTGTGGCATACGGTTAAATTCATAAAACCCAAACGGGCAAACAAAAGCAGTTTTAGGTTTATCCTTTTCACACATCTCTATTTGATAGTAACCTGACTTGAGGTCCATCACAGAAAACCACTGTGATCCAGCGAGAGCAGAAAAGGACTCCTCCAAGTTAGGCAGGGCATATGCGTCGCGAATGGTTTGCAGATTAAGCTTTCTATAGTCTATACATAGACGTACCTCACCATTCTTTTTCCGAACTACCACTATTGGTGAGGCAAATGGAGACTCCGACTCTCTTATTATACCGGTTTCCAAGAGGGCTTCCAAATGTTTTCTCACGGCTTCATAATCATGTGGATGGATCGGCCGAGATTTCTGTTTGAATGGGGTCTCGTCTTTTAAGTTGATGTGATGTCTTATCTGTTGTGTATGACCAAAATCAAGATCGTGGTGCGAAAACACATCGGAGTAAGTGTTAAGTTTGTTGGTGATCCTCCCTTTCCATTCTTCGGACAAGGGCGAAGTACCGAAGTCAAAACTGAGAGGAGGGTTTGAAGGTGAAGTCTGTTGCTGCGAACTACACGCCGCAAGTACTTTCTGATCACTTTTGTCAGGTTCTGGATATGGCATAACACGATCGGCTTTAACTAACTCAGCGATCACACAGTTAGTGGGTAATGTGATGTCATGGTTAGTTTCGTTTCTTAGTACAACAGGTACTTTGTATGGACCATGTGAAGGTAAGGAAATGAGGCAACAGTCTACAATTATACCCCCTGGTAGAGAACCATTGGTGGGTTGTTCAATGAGTGCATAAGGCTCATGCTTGTTTTGGCTGGGTTGCATAAACCCTTCTAGTAACAGTTTTTTATTTGCAGGGAGAACTTCTTGGGTTCTCCCTCGAAGCTTCACCACACCAACTCGTCCATCTTTGCTTTGTTTTTTTCTGACTGCTAAGGCTTTTAGCACGTGTTGGTACCCATAAGAGAGTGCCTTGGAATCAGGTAAGTTATTGGCAGACAATTGCTCATACAAAGGATCGAGTGTGTTTGTGCCAATGAGTAGTGGTGTATCAGAGTTTGAGCTTATATCCGGAACCACTAACGCAAGGGTAGGTAACTCAAGTCCAGACTGATCGAGCTCTTTTGGAAATGTGACACTTATCTCTATGTATCCTAAATAAGGAACTGCTTGACCGTTTGCGCCCTCGACTTCTAACAGATTACTGATGGGTTTAATTGAGAGGTCAGGTAAGTGTTCTTGGTAAAAAGAATTGGCAATGGTGGTTACCTGGGACCCTGAATCCAGTAAACAATTACATTCAACACTGTTAACTGAGACTGTAGCTGTGCATCGCCCACCCACTAATCTTTTGGGAAGTTTTGGCACTGAATGAGCATGAACTGGCTTGCAAAAAAGTCTCTCTGTCCTTTCCTTAGAGGGACTTGGTTCTACTTTAGCACCTATCTGTCCCACGATAGGAGCTTCTACCGGTTTAAAGGAGGAGACTGAGCAATTGGCTTTGACATCTCCCACTCGCGCTGCTTCTGTCTAAGAGCAAGTCTTTTAGTTGCAACTAGTGCTGGATTTGGCTCGTTGCTACAGCTAGAAGCTATGTGCCCATCTTCTCCGCACTTAAAACAGTATCCAGGCTTTGGTCTGGGCACCACTGCTGTTATCTGCTGAATCTGTTTGGGCTCATCTGGAATTTTAGTCCCCACACGGGGTTTTGACTCTTTTTGAGTTTTCCTTGCCTTTTTATCTGTGTTGTTAACCTTAAGCTGTGCAATTTGGCTCCTGAGCTCAGCGATTTGTTTGCGTAAGTCATCACAGTTATCATCTATTTCCAGTTCACAAGTGTTTTTACTCTGAGAGCATGTTGTTTGCACATTTGAATACACTCTAGTTCGTTGTGCCCCTAAGTGTTGTTTCATGCGTGCTGCTTTAGTAGCCTGTTTGTCTTCTTCAGTGCGCAGTTTGAGGAGAAGTGCTGTAAAATGAGGCGGGTTGTCTTTCTTTTGTTCGAGTTGCAGGTTTGAAATCAGCGAGCTGTCCCAACAGCCTCTGCAAAACTGCTTGAGCAGCTGCTGGTCGGCGTCACTGGAGGAAATTCCATTCCTCTGAATAACTAGGTTTAACAAGGTGTATAACCTCTGAAAGTAATCGGAAGGTTTTTCACCACTGTCCTGGTTTGTGTTTAAGAAGCGAGCAAAGAGCTCGTCGCCGTCTTCGACAGCTGCGTAAGCTGAATCGAGATGTTCAAGGTACGTTTCCGGGTCGGATTTTGGACTAAGAGCTTTAACGATGCTCGCTGCTGGGGCTGACAGACTCTCCACGATTCTTCGTACAATTTGGGACTTGGTGAGTGAAGGATCATTTATGCATAACACTACACTACTACGCCAAGTATCATAGTCAGTTTCAAAAGAAGGGTGTGGAACTCGCCCTGAGAACGGTTTTAGTCTGTATTGTGAAGTAGGCGGAGGGATAACCTCACTGCTTTTAAAAATGTGTTCCACAATAACTCGCTGAACCTCAGGTGTGTTTAAAAGATTTGGTGGAATGCAAGGGTTTTGTTTTCCAGTCTCTGTAGGTGGACAATTGTCCTTTGAGTTGTTCATATAGTTAACTTCTGGTGTTAAAGGCAGGGAATATGTAACTTGGTCACTATGGAGCATTGGCTCTGGTTCAGTGACTGGTTCAGATGCATGGGTATCCCTTCCTAAAGATTCCCCAATTTTTGCCAGTTCCTCCATTAGAAGGTCTTTAAATGATTGATTGCTACACGCAGCTATGTCCCTGAGCTCTGACAGATAGGCATCAGTGGCAGATGTGCTAGTTTCTAGACTGTACGCGCTGGCTAGGTCTTGAATATGGAAGAAAACATCTGGGTTCCTAGTACAAGGTTTGTCATAGGGTAAACATTGTTTCTTTAATTCCTTAACAGTGGCTTCATGTTGAAACTCCACAATAATCTGATCACAGTTTGGTAACTTAATGCGCCTGTTAACTGGTCCGAATCCTTCCATAAACCCAAAGACTTCGTTATCAAGGTCTGTATCAGTTAACCCACTGATTAAAACAGCATTTGAAACTTTGACCTTTTCGGTTTTCACAACTTCCATTTTAAAACACTCAAAAGTACCAATAATGCCAAAATGGCAAACCACTGTGACCTCCAGGCACTCTTATGATGTCAGTCAATGGTTAGCTAAGGTAACAACTCTACAATTCTCCTGGCTGGCTCGCCAAGTTTTATGTAACCGGATTACAGGATACAATAAGATAATTAAAAGAAAAAATAAACAAATGGGCCAATAATTAGGTTCGGGGAGAATTGGAGGTTGTTTAAGAATGACTGGAGTCACGGGTATAGCATGAAACGGTTTATATACTAAATTTTAATAATAATGGGAGATATAACACATAAAGATAACACATAAAAACAGATGAAAACAATCGACAATAGTAAAATGCTCGGTATGAGATTTGATCATATGAGTCACAAGTCAGCCGGCGTCAAGTCAAATCCCCACGCTTGGGGTGAAAGTCAGAGTCCGGTGGTGCGATTTTTTCCTACCACACCGTTGAGATTGTTCACAGAAGAGAGCAGTCTGCTCTTCAGTTACTTGAGATGTCCTGGTTCGTTCAGTGGTTAAGGCTCGCCATCTCCCTCGTCAGGAAGAAATCCAGTTCTCGTTCCAAGTGAGTGATCATAGGAGTCGGGATCAAACCCAAGGAAAAAAAAAACCCAGCCTGTAAACAACAGGACTGTTAGCGAGTTGGCATCGACCCTTCTCGTCACATCACAGCATAAAGTCTTACAGACTTAAACAAATGCTTCACTCTATTGGCATAGCCAATCATGTTTGGGTTCACAGTTCAACTAACATAACATCAATTTGATTGTCTATTAAAATAATTCTCAGTAGCTCTGGAAATATAATTACATATGACAACAATTGTTCAGCTCAATAGGCTCAGTTAGATTCTATTACTCTACACTATTCAACAAGAAATACATTCATGACAACAAGGATACATTTAGTTGTGTTTCTATACAGCATTGTGACACCTTGTATATCTGTAACACAATAAATAAATAAATAAATAAATAAATAAATAAATAAATAAATAAATAAATATGTTCTATAACAAAATTCAACAAAATATAAATTCTGGTCCTTTGGTCCACCTTTGTAAAATAATTCCTCCCTAATCAGTTAGCTTTTATTTATTTTTATTTATCTATTTTTTTTATTATTAAATGTTTGGTTAAGGGACGCATTGCTAATTCTATGGCGTTAGCTATAACGCCCCTGAGGACCTTGTACATCTAGGCCGTACCACCATTAACTGGCGGTTTGAGCCGTTAACTCCTGGGAATCCCATATGCCCTACCGCCGTTAACTGGCGGTTTGAGCCGTTAACTCCTATATGCCCTACCACCGTTAACTGGTAGTTTGAGATGTTAACTCCTGGGATCTAACGTCTAGCAGCCCACTGCTGTCACCTCGGTTGCTGTAATTAGCTTTTTGAATTTAATAATTTACTGAATTTAATCTCATTCACTCACCAACGCGCTCCAACGGTTCCCTCCTACAGAGGATTGGTTCACTCTGTCGTCTCCACACAAATCTATAAGAATGGAATTAATTTGATAAGCTATTTAAGTTTCCTTTTTTTTTTAGTTGCATCGTTAGCTTTTTCTCTTCTTTTTTCTTTACTCACCGCGTTGGTTCCAAGTTCCTAGCTCTTATTAGAAGGAGTCAAGTCCGCCTCTCCCTCTATCTATGCGGCACCCAAATCAGGGTTCTTCACGGCCTCGACCGTTGTTTTTTTTTCTCTCTCTCTCTCTAACCGCTCAGTCTTTGCTTTCTGTATCTGCGTGCTGCACAGCCGTTTGTCTCTCCTCTCGCTCAGCTGCGTCGCACGGTTTTATTTCGCGGAGGCGGGACTTATTTCTCTCAGCCAATGAAATTTCAGATTCCCACCTGGACCAATAGTATACAGCTTTCCTCTTCTGTTTCTGTTAGTGATGTTCAAGATTCTTGTTTTAACCGATGTTTAATATTAAACTCGTTATTTTAGTTATTCACCCTTCCAATAATTCATTATGAAATTATCTATTAGTTAATTAGATATCTATTAATTAGTATTGTTAATTTCCTTAATTTATATTTTATATTTTATCTAAATTGAGGATGGATCATATTAGTAAGCCAATTAGTTAATACCTCATTAAGGTTCTAGCTTCTGGGTTACATCAACATTTGAGTTTGCACGCAGTTTATTTGGTGTTGAAGGGGTTACTCGTCCAGTTAGCTCAGCCTCAGCACGGCTATGACTACTTCTGTCTCTGTTTCTCCGTCTCCTATCTCTTGCTGTCTGTGTCAGATGTTTAGTTACTCCTCTACTTAGCTAGTGCGGGGCTAACTAGCTCAGAACCACCCTGTAGCGATCCTCCAGCAGAACCCGAGCAGCCGGGACCTCAGGCCGGCTGGGTGACAGTACGCAGGAAGCATAGAACCCAGCCCATGGAACACCTCCAACCCGTCCACGTTTCTAACAGATTTTACCCGCTCAGTGAAGCACCCACTGACAAGCCGACTCTGATCATTGGCAGCTCCATAGTCAGAAACGTGGCAAAGAGCTCCAGGAGTTGACGTCACTTCTCCCAGCATGCAACAGTTCAAATCGAAACGGCGCCATATTGGCAGGCAGAAGCCCGCAGCTGGACTATTTGTTATTGTCAGAAAACTCAATCAAATGAGAAATATGGTGGATTCCTGTTGTGCCCCAGGATGCAGAACAGACGCGGACGACATAAGGAATGAGCCATCTACAGGATTCCCCAGGATCCGGAGCACCGCAAACGTTGGATCATTGTAATAAAACGCGCTAGTGACCTCGCTAAAATGAAGCTGTGGGATCCCGAGCGTAAAGGTTTTCACTTATGCAGAGACCACTTCATATCAGGTACTTAAACCAACGTTTCCTCAATTGTGTATGGTATTTATATTACGATTCTTAGTGGGCTTCCTAAACTTATTTTGGCGTGGCTTTTTCTGTCTTATTACTCATAGCAACAAGTAAACATCACGTAAAACGTTGCCTCGTGATTTCTGCGTGCTGCCGTTTACGTGTTTTATGATCACAGCAATTAACCGGCTAAGCTGTATTTCATTTTTAAGCAATGGTTGATCAATTGTCAGATCACACATAAAAAGCACTTTGGATTGCTATTATCTGTCTCACCGAGACAGATCTCCGACAGATCCTGAGAAGCTCCTGCCTGGCATATTTATTTTATTCACGGAAAAAAATCTAACTAGTGATTTCTCTTGGCATTCAGTTTATACAATCAAACAGCACAGCACTCTAGTTAACTACTTACATGTAAATCTATATTATTTGTCCATCCATCCATTTTCATCCACTTATCCGGAGTCGGGTTACGGGGGCAGTAGCATCAAGAGGCCCAGACTTCCCTCTCCCCAGCCACTTGGGCCAGCTCCTCCGGGGGAATCCCAAGGGGTTCCCCGGCCAGGTCTGGTAAGAAGTCCGCTCCGACAGCTTCTGGCGTTTTTAAAAAGTATCCCAGGAGCACAGTAAGGGTCGGAGATGTTTAGTCTATTTAATTTCTGACTATATAAAACGATTTCTTTGGTTTTAAAGTGTGAAGTAAACTCAGACGAAGTAAAATCCAAGCCGATCCAATTCAATTTGTTTACATTTGTTGCCTGCCAACATGGCGTCTACTCTCTGAGAGTCACGTGATGTCCGGAGCTCTTTAAGAGATGCAAGCAACCGTAGTTAAATGTTTACCTGGGGCCAGAGCGGGCAACATTAAATCTTACCTGAAACTGCTGGCTAAGGATAAGCGTAAAAACAGTAAGATTGTTATTCACGCTGGCGGTAACGACACCCGGTAACGCCAATCGGAGGTCACTAAAATTAATGTTGCTTCGGTGTGCAAGTTGGCCAAAACAATGTCGGACTCCGTAATTTTCTCTGGCCCCCTGCCTGATTGGACCAGTGACGACATGTTTAGCCGCATGCTGTCCTTCAACCACTGGTTGTCTAGGTGGTGTCCTGAAAACAATGTGGGCTACGTTGACAATTGAAAAAAATTTTGGGGAAAACCTGGTCTGATGCAAAGAGACGGCATCCATCCCTTTTTGGATGGAGCAGCTCTTCTTTCTAGGAACATGGCCAGTTTTATTAGTCCTCCATGACAACCCAGGGACCAGACCAGGAAGCAGAGTCGTAGTTTAACCCACCCCTCTGCAGCTTCTGTACTGTTACCCACCCACTACCCCATAGAGACAGTGTCCTGCCCACGACCAAAATCACACAGATTAAATATCAGGCTTAATAAAGCAAATCATGGAAATCTCATAAATATTAGAACAAATTCAACTGGGCAGGAAACTAGAAAAATTAAATGTGGGTTATTGAACATTAGATCCATTTTTACTAAGACTTTGTTAGTTAATGACTTGATTTGTTATAATCAGATCTCTTTGCTCTCTCTCACAGAATCCTGGCTGCAGCAAGAGGACTATGTTAGCTTAAACGAGTCAACTCCTTCAAATTATTTAAATCATCATATTGCTCGAAGTACAGGGCGAGGAGGAAGAGTAGCAACCATTTTTCATTCAGACCTATTAATCAATCCCTTACCAATTAATAGCTACAGTTTTTTTGAACATCTTATTCTTAGTTTTCCTAATCCAGATTGCAAAACTGTAAAACCACTCTTGTTTGTAGTTTTGTATCATCCACCAGGCCCTTACTCTGAGTTTTTGGATTAGACCTCTGATTTTTTATCTGATTTGGTGCTAAATACTGATAAGGTCATTGTAGTGGGAGATTTTAACATTCATGTGGACATTGAAAATGATAGCCTCAGTGTGGCCTTTAGTAATATCTTAGACTCAATTGGTTTTATCCAAAAAATACATAGCTCCACTCCTGCCTTTACACATTAGACCTTGTGCTAACTTATGGCATAGAGTGTGAGGAAATAATGATCTCTCCACATAATCCAGTCCTCTCGGACCACTTTTTGATAACCTTTGAGTTTTTTATAGCTGAGTTCTCGAGACATGAAAGTAAATTTAACTATAGTCGGTCTTTATCTGACAACGCTGTTGCATCTTTTAAATCAACTGTTCCATCTTTACTGTCCTCAGCATCTCAGAGGAACGTAGCAGAGGGCAATATTTTTATTTCTAGCCCTTCACAAATTGATGCCTTAGTTCATGGTGTTACTTATTCTTAATGTGTGGCATTAGATGATGTTGCCCCTTTAAAAAAGAAGGTAAAAAGCACAGGAAGTTGGCTCCCTGGTTTAATTCTGATTTACGAACTTTAAAAACAAAAGTGTAGAAAATTGGAGAGAACATGGTGCTCTACGCACCAGGAGGAGTCCTACTTATCCTGGAAAAATAGTCTTGTGCTTTATAAAAATAAGCTTCGACAAACTAGAACTGCTTATTTCTCAGCGTTAATTGAGGAAAATAAGAATAATCCTAAATGTATGTACAGTTGCTAAACTTACACAGAATCATAGCTCTGAGACATCTATTCCCTTAGCCCTCAGCAGCAACGACTTTATGGGATTTTTAACAAGTAAAATTAATTCTATTAGAAACAAAATCTTTAGCATCCTACCTAATGCAATTTCTTCTTCTTCAGTAAGTGAGGCAGCATCAGAGGTAACTGTAGAACCTCATCTGTGTTTGAACCGTTCTGATCAAGTTGAGCTTTCAGAGTTATCAAAAATATTAGCTTAATCCAAACCTTCATCTTGCATTTTGGATCCAATCCCAACCAAATTATTTAAAGATGCATTTCTTTTGGTTACTGTCCCCATTCTAGAGATAATCAATCTATCCTTAGGAAATGGATGCATACCACAGGATTTTAAGGTAGCTGTAATCAAACCTTTACTTAAGAAGCCTTCTCTGGATCCAGATTACCCAGTGAATTATAGACCAATATCTAACCTTCCATTCTTATCCAAAGTCCTTGAGAAAATAGTGACCAATCAAGTATGTGAGCATTTAAACACTAAAGCTCTTTTTGAGGAATTTCAGTCTGGTTTTAGAGAGTATCACAGCACTGAATCTGCATTAGTGAAAGTTACAAACAGGGCCGGCTTTGCCAGCAGGCGACACAGGCGGCCGCCTGGGGCGCCATCTGATGTATACGGCGCAAAAAAAAAAAGAAAAGAAAAAAAAGTTTATTAAATTTATGTTTGTAATATGAAATGCACTCTCTACATACTCAAAATTCCCCTCTGAAATGACATGAAATTAAAACATCAATATTTAAATTCTAATAATCTGTCTGCATGACGAGCTCCAGCTTGAGCCACCGCTCCGATGCATTTAACCGTTAAGGGTGCCGTAGATCACATGCGTGGTTAGCACTGTAGAAGGACATCCTGTTGTTGTTCCGTGTAAACTTTTGATATCTTTTACGATGAAAAGAACACCTAAGCCATCGGGATCAGCATTCTGGAAGCGAAGGAAGGAAGAAGAAAAAAAACGGGCCCAAAGCAGAGGTATGTAGACTTTATAAATTTGGCAAAATAACTTTTTGCATTACCATTATAGCTAACTGCCTCTCCTGCCACGCACGGTCCATGGACGGACCCTCGCTAGCTGTTTACATACACAATACAGTATCTCGTAACTTTAACCAATTAATTTTACATTTGAATCGTCGTGTCCAGATGCAATGAGACAATATCTGCAGCCACGACAGGCACCTGTTGACACCATGGGGGCGGGACTTGTCTTCTACACCTGTTGAGCCTCACTGTGATGATGAAGAATGTAAGTTTTTTTTACCGTTTTTTTTTTCCGAGTATCATTGCAGCCTTTTTATGAACTTCGATTCAAGTTTTAAGTATGCATACAATATGAATTTAATATTTTCATATCAGAAGAATGTTAGGTGTGGGTGAAGCAAAATTTCAACTTTGTCCGACACATCGGGCGGGTGGCACCGCCGTGGCGGGGACTCCCCAGCTGCCGCCAGGCCCGGCGGGGAGTGAGAACTGCCTAAACACAGCATGACATCTTATATTTACGCTGCAGCGTCTTCTATCCAGGCATCAAGCAGCAGCAGCAGCACATTTACTAAGCTACAATCTCAGCATCTAGAACCATCGACATAAATATACTGGACATCTCCTTTCCATAGACTCCAATATCACTTTTTTAAGGCCAAATGGGAGGTGGCCACCACCGCCATTTTGACCGTGTCACAGGTTCCGTCAAGCCCAGACAATTCCAAAAAAGGGAAGAGAGGAGGAGCTGAGGGTGGGGCTGTAAGGCTGGGATCAACTGACGACACCCGGTCGAACTAGCTAAAAGCTAACCTGAAGCTAACCCAACGCTAACGCGGAGGTGAGAACTAAGCTAATGGATGTAGCTACCTAGCTTCAACCCAACCGGAGCTAACTGTGGAACACCCATCGACCTGAACCTCACACGAAGTTGAGGTGGAGGTTTGCGGCGCTTTTTCGTGAAAAGTACCTTGATTAAAAAAGTATTAAATCGGTAAGTGTATAATTTATTTTCGTAATGAAAATATATTTTGCTTTGAGCAAGTTTTCAGTACCGTATTTTCCGGACTATAAGTCGCTCCTGAGTCGCACCAGCCATTGTCATGTCCCTGAGCAGAGGTGAGTTCCACCATCTCCTCTCACCAGAATCTGAGTTCATTCTCCGCAGGTGGGGAGCAGAGGGAACTACACCTGCAGACGATTCCCTAACCAGGAACGCGGGTTTAAAAGGAGGACGGAGACACTTCATTTCGCCGGATGATTGTACCAGTTCAGGTAGCACCAGCCACTCGATTCTGAAACTTTGAAACTTGTTAACTCGTGTTTTGACTCGCCTTCGACTTTTGAATTATCGACCTTGGATTGTGTTTTCGGATTTGGATTTGGATTATCCCTTACACCTGTTTGTCTCGTTCAGAATCACCTCGTCATCTCTCACCTTCGCTGTCTTCACTTCTGGAATTATTCGGAATTATTCAACACGTCTCGTCCTCCTCCGCCGTTCCTGCTCGGACTCCCCTCTGCTGCCTCACTCCTACGAAACCTCCCACCCTCTGCTCAGCATGCTTCCCGGCTTCCCTTCCCCTCATCATTCAACCTGAACACCTCAGAGACTCAAGCCGTCTTGGCTCCTCAGCACAGGACTTCCCTGTTGCAGTTTTCAGTTACCGTTTATAATAAAGACATTTTTACTTTACTACTTTGGACGTGTGTGATGATTCTGCATGTCTTGGTTAGGCAAGGTTAGGCACTTACCTTGAGCCATGACAGAATCATTCGGCCACGCATCTAACCCAGCGGAATCAGCACTCGCGGATCTGGCTACCCGGATGTCCCAACAGGAGCAGACACTCCCCGTCCTCATGGAGCAGCTCACCGTCTCTAACCAACGTTACCAACGTTTGGAGACCGTACTGCAGCAGCTCCAGGAACAACTCTCCTCTTCCGTCCTCGCTCCAGCGCCAACCGTCGCTCCGGGTATGGAACAGCACCACACGCCCAAGCCTCGGGAGGAGTGGTTTCACCCGGACATGAAGCGCTCTGTCTTCTGGATATCACCCACTGCTGTTCGGCCCCTCCTCGGCAATGCCTGACTTTCTCCGGTGAGTTCGAGGATTTTTTTGGATTTTTACTGCAGTGCCGCCTAGCATTTGAAGACTCCCCGAAGTCTTTTCCTAATGACTCTATGAAGATTTCTTTTATTGTTGGACTTCTTAGAGGCAAGGCACTTAGGTGGGCAGAGGCTAACAGCAGAAATCCAGATTTTCTGTCTGGTTCCTACCCTGACTTTCTGGAGGAGTTTAAACTCACCTTTTGCAGTTCCGAGACCACCACTGACATCAGGAAGAGACTGTTGCGCCTCTCGCAGGGTAAAAGATCAGTGGTTGACATGTCTCTGGAGTTCAGGACTTTGGCTGCGATGACATCATGGGGGGATGAAGCTCTCAAAGCAGTTTTCATCGAGGCTTTAAACGACAGGGTTAAGAACCAGCTGGCTCTTTGCCCCGAACCACCAACTCTGGACGGGTTGATCACATTATGCATCTCCATCGATAAGAGACATCGGGAGCTTCTGAAGACATACATCTTCCAGGGATCTGTCACCACCACCAGCACATCACCCATCCTATAGGTCTCCTCCTCTGGACTCCTCCGAGGAGCCTATGCAGGTGGGACGTACCCATCTCACTCCGGAGGAACGCCATCATTGCTATAGTAAGGGGTTGTGCCTTTACTGTGGTAAACCAGGACACATGGTGCAATCCTGCCCTGCGGCATCAAAAGGGCGTGCCCACTAGTAGTTCCGGGAGTTCTGGTGGGCAGTCAGTCAGGTAAAGAAACCTCCCATTTTCTTATAGTCTGTGCATTAACTGTTAACAGTCGTCGCTACCAGACGACTGCTCTTGTGGACTCTGGATGTGAACAGTCATTGGTGGACCCGCAATTGGTGCGGGATTGGGGTCTGTATACGGTTCCACTGCTGGAACCGTTAACTGTGTCCTCCCTAGACGGGAGGTCTCTGTCCACCATCACTCTCTGGACCGAACCACTCCAGCTCCAGGTCTCAGGTAAGCACACAGAGACGACCTCACTATTTGTGTTTCCCTCTCCTCAGAACCAAGTAGTTCTAGGCCATTCCTGGCTTAGGAAACACAACTCGTGTTTAGACTGGAGGTCTAACCGTGTCGAGACCTGGAGTCCGGAGTGTCTTCTAACCTGCTTAACCTCTGCTGCAGCTGGATCTAAGGACTCTGAAAAGACTATTAGGGAGACGCCAGATCTCACCCAGGTACCAAGTGAGTACCATGATTTACAGCAGGTGTTTAGCAGAGATAAAGCAGCCACGTTACCACCTCACCGTCAGTTTGACATTGGTATCGACCTGTTGCCAGGAGCTCCGCTCCCAACCAGCCGCCTCTACAGTCTGTCCAAGCCGGAAAAGGACAGTATGAGACAGTACATCACCGAGGCCTTGGCCAATGGCATAATCAGGCCGTCCACCTCGCCTCTGGGAGCTGGTTTTTCCTTTGTGGCCAAAAAAGATGGGTCGCTCCGCCCTTGTATAGACTACAGGGGTTTAAACCAAATAACGGTAAAGGACAAGTACCCGCTTCCTCTGCTTTCGTCTACCTTTGAACCTGTGCAGGATGCCACAGTTTTTACGCGGTTGGATCTCCGCAATGCGTACCATTTGGTCAGGGTTCGCCAAGGTGACGAATGGAAGACTGCTTTTAAGACACCTCTGGGGCACTTTGAATATTTAGTGATGCCCTTTGGTCTCACTAATGCTCCAGCGGTGTTTCAGAGACTTGTGAACTCTGTGTTGGGGGACTACATAAATGACTTTGTGACTGTATATCTTGACGATATTTTGATTTTCTCTAGGTCCATGGCCCAACACAAAAGACACGTTCGGATGGTACTCCACCGGCTGTTGGAGAACAGACTTTTTGTGAAAGCCGAGAAATGTGAATTTCATTTGTCTGTTGTTAAGTTTCTTGGGTTTGTTTTAGAGGGTGGACGGTTGAGGGCGGATCCTGATAAGGTACAAGCAGTGACGGAGTGGCCTACCCCTACCACCAGGAAACAACTGCAGCGGTTCCTGGGCTTTGCAAACTTTTACAGATGGTTTATCCGCAATTATAGCCAGACCGCAGCAACTTTGACAGCCCTAACCTCTGTTGTCAAGCCCTTTTCTTGGTCTCCAGAAGCCGAAGCCGCATTTCGGACACTTAAGAAGAAGTTCACGGAGGCTCCCGTCCTCTCCAGACCAGACCCCAAGCGGCAGTTCACCGTGGAGGTGGACGCCTCGGACACCGGTGTTGGGGCAGTGCTCTCCCAGGTATCGTCGGAGGACCACAAACTCCATCCATGTGCCTTCTACTCTCGGCGCTTAACACCCACTGAGAGCAGGTATGACGTAGGGGACAGGGAGTTACTGGCTGTAAAACTGGCTTTAGAAGAGTGGAGACATTGGCTGGAGGGGGCTGACCTACCTTTCATCATTTGGACTGATCATAAAAACCTGATCTATCTCAAAGAGGCAAAAAGACTGAACCCTCGACAGTACAGGTGGTCTTTGTTCTTCTACCGTTTTAATTTAGTTCTATCCTATAGACCGGGGTCTAAGAACGTGAAGCCTGACGCTCTGTCTCGACAGTACGCCTCTGAGGACGAGACGACTCCTTGCACCATTCTGCCTACCTCCTGCATTGTCGCAGGAGTAACCTGGCCCATAAGAGACCAGGTCCTGGAGGCCCTAAAGACAGATCCCGGCCCAGGTAACGGACCCTCTAACAAACTGTTTGTTCCCCAAGGATTACGGGGAAAAGTTATCGACTGGGCTCACACCTGGAGATTTTCCATCCACCCCGGAGTGGGACGTACAGTGGCTCTGATCAGGCAATCTTTCTGGTGGTCCTCCCTCTACAGAGACGTGAAGGAGTATGTGTCGGCCTGCCACGTCTGTGCCCAGCAAAAGGGCTCTAACCAGCCTCCTGCAGGTCTGCTCTGTTGTCTACCAGTACCGTCCCGTCCTTGGTCCCATATCACCTTGGACTTTGTTTGTGGGCTGCCACCTTCGCATGGTTTTACTGTTATTTTAACGGTGGTAGACAGGTTCTCCAAAGCCTGTCATCTGGTGCCGTTAAAGGCCCTCCCTACCTCTGCCGTTACGGCCCAGCTTTTAGTTAAACATGTTTTTTGTCTGCACGGAATCCCAACAGAGATCCTCTCTGACCGTGGTCCCCAGTTTGTGTCCCGCGTCTGGAAGGAGTTCGCCACCGCCTTGGGAGCCCAGGTGGCCCTGACCTCGGGGTTTCATCCGCAAACCAACGGACAATGCGAGCGGATGAACCAGGAACTGGGCACCATGCTTCGTTGCGTCTGTGCCACCAGCCCGTCTACCTGGAGCGAGCATTTAGCTTGGGTCGAGTATGCCCATAACAGCCATGTCTCCTCCGCCACAGGTCAGTCTCCTTTCGAGTCCTCCCTCGGGTATCAGCCCTCTCTGTTCTCCCTTCAGGCAGATACCACCCTCACCACTCCTCAGTTCCTTCGTCAGGCCAGTCGCATCTGGGTCGCCACGAGATCAGCCCTTCAATGGACCGCGGAGAGGAACCAGCGACTGGCTGACTGACACCGCCGCCCAGCTCCCACTTACTCTCCTGGTCAAAGGGTCTGGCTGTCTTCCAGGGATGTCCTGCTAAAAGCTACCTGCAGGAAGTTCTCTCCAAGATTCCTTGGTCCCTTCAGGGTGTTGGCGGTCCCTAGCCCGACGACCGTACGTTTGGAGCTTCCTTCATCACTTCGGATCCATCCTGTGTTCCACATTTCCCTGGTGAAGCCCGTCGTTTCCAGCCCTCTGTGCCCGGCTCCGGCTCCGCCTCCTCCTGCTCAGCTCTACAGAGGGGGACTGGTGTACAAGGTTCGGCGCATCCTCGACTCCCGCCCCCGTGGTCGGGGTCTCCAATATCACGTGGACTGGGAGGGATACGGCCCAGAGGAACGTTCCTAGATTCCTCTGTCCTACATCGAGGATCCCTCCTCATCTCTGACTTCGAGGCCTCCAGATCCCGTGCTGGGACGCCAGGGGGGGCGTCCATTGAGGGGGGGGGGGCACTGTCATGTCCCTGAGCAGAGGTGAGTTCCACCATCTCCTCTCACCAGAATCTGAGTTCATTCTCCGCAGGTGGGGAGCAGAGGGAACTACAGCTGCAGACCATTCCCTAATCAGGAACGCGGGTTTAAAAGGAGGACGGAGACACTTCATTTCGCCGGATGATTGTACCAATTCAGGTAGCACCAGCCACTCGATTCTGAAACTTTGAAACTTGTTAACTCGTGTTTTGACTCGACTTCGACTTTTGGATTATCGACCTTGGATTGTGTTTTCGGATTTGGATTATCCCTTACACCTGTTTGTCTCGCTCAGAATCACCTCGTCATCTCTCACCTTCGCTGTCTTCACTTCTGGAATTATTCGGAATTATTCAACACGTATCGTCCTCCTCCGCCGTTCCTGCTCGGACTCCCCTCTGCTGCCTCACTCCTACGAAACCTCCCACCATCTGCTCAGCGTCCTTCCTGGCTTCCCTTCCCCTCATCATTCAACCTGAACACCTCAGAGACTCGAGCCGTCTTGGCTCCTCAGCACAGGACTTCCCTGTTGCAGTTTTCAGTTACCGTTTATGATAAAGACATTTTTACTTTACTACTTTGGACTTGTGTGATGATTCTGCATGTCTTGGGTTAGGCACTTACCTTGAGCCATGACAGCCATTAAATGTATAATGAATAATAAAAACATATAAGTCGTATTTTGGGGGGAAATTTTATTATTTTTTGTACGAAATCTGAGACCAAGCGTTTCACATTGCAAGACAAGCACCGGTAACCATAACAGAATAAACAACGCGGGCGCAGCAGCGCGCCACGGTCTCCAGCAGAGGATGGCGGTGATTCAAACCCTCCCGGCGGGCGAGGAGAGCTCATTCCTGGGCTGGAGCCGGCCCACAGCAGCGCAGTGTAGCCTACATATTTTGTTATATAAGTCGCTCCGGAGTAGCAGGACCGGCCAGACTATGAAAAAAAGTGCGATTTATAGTCCGGAAAATACGGTAGTTATTAGTATTTGAGATAAATTAGCAGGCTAAATACATTTCATATATTTCCAAAACGTAATACTTGTTTGTATCTTGTACAGCCAACTAGCCTTTATTCTGGACTCAGTACAATTCACCAAAAGTAAAGAGACATTATACAGATGAAGTAAGCACAAGATAACTTACTGGAAGAAACATAATTATTATCATGAGAACAAGAACAAGAGAGCCTGATAATAGTCAAGTGAAAATAACTGTTAAAAAGTATGTATGTGTAATAGAAATAAAAATATATTAGAATTAGTGTAACTCACTGTGATCCAAACAATAAATCAGCCATAGCTGATTAGTAAATATGACATGAGGTCTGGGAGTTTTTAAGTTTCATTCTTTTATTACATTTTTATCTTAGATGTGTTAAAAGGTCACCATGGCAGCCTGTGTGTCTCCAACATCAGCTACACAACGCAGCAAGTGTAAGTTCCAAATACCTGCCTTGACCACTTCATGTATGGTTTTGTACTTTAAACAGCTAGGCCAAACCTGTTATTTTTTTCTCCATAGCCATTTGGATCATCTGTGACAGCTGAGTGAGGCGTGGTGCCCAGAGAGCTGCAGAGACCCTCTGACACAACCTTGGCCTCCCTGACGTCCGTGTCTCCTGGTTCGGTTGGGGCAGACTGAGTAGGAAAGACCTTCTCCCCTTCTTTTTCAACTCCATGCATGGAAGAGCAGCTCCTGATGTCCTTCTCATCCACTGTGGTGGCAATGACATGGGGGTGGTCAGCAGTGTGAATCTGGTGAACATGAAGGAGGACCTGCACCGGCTTCACCTTCTACACCCTCATATCACACTGTTGAGCAGTGTTGGGAGTAACGCCGTTTAAATATAACGCCGTTACTAACTGCGTTCTTTTTTAGGTAACGGAATAATCTAATTAATTACTTTTCCCACTGTTGCAACGCCGTTACCGTTACTGGGGATGGAAGGTTGTGTGTTAATATGTGCTTGTCGAACGTTGAGAACAGTGTGAGGCTTTCTGACCACCACACTTCAGCTGCAGCCAGGGAGAGAGAGGTGTCAGTAACGCACTTACAAACACGATGATGATTGGCCGGGTGGGCGGAGACCCTCAGTGTTCTCACTGTCACTGCATGCTGTAGACACAACCATAAAAACAGAGCAGTGATAGGAATAACGTCGTTTAAAATAACCGCGTTGAAGCTGTCATCAGCTGATCAGGATAAAGAGGCAGATGTTTTCATCCAAGTGCATCACGGCCCGTGAAGAACGAGGAAGACGTGATGAATATCTACGGCTGCAGACCCGCAGTTTCAGCAGCGAATCTGCGGGTCTGCAGCCGTGCCCTTCTTATGGGCCATTCCCATCTGTACTGGGTTGGCCCGGGCCGGGTAGCCCCAGTCGGCCCCAGCCTGGTCCGGTTGATTCCACACATCCTTGCCTTAAGCCCATGTGGGCTGATTCTACCCACCAATCAGAGGCTTGCTCTAATAGAAGGTGTGAATTTGCTGTCAGCAGTGGGTGTGTTGGCCCTGGTCGGCCTGAAGCAGACCCCCTCGAGAAGAGGGTTGAGAATGAGCCTTGGTTGGCCCGGAAAAATACCAGGCCACCCAGATATGTAAACAACCTACGCTACCCGGCCCGGGCCGACCCGGTACAAATGGGAATGGCCCATTAGCATGACAGCGGGACGTCCCGAAGGTCCGCTCACCTGTTCACTGCTCAGACATCCTGATCTTGTACCTTCCTGAGGTCTTGTTAAATATCACACAGTGACCTTTTAATAGTCTAGATAAGTGTAATGTTCATATTTGTAGTTCCTCCTGTTAAGTGCTTATTTATTTAAATTATTCAGGTTTATAAAAAACATTTGGGCATTTTATTATGTTCCAGTCATCAGTCATTTATATTTCACTATTGTAGTAATTCTTGCATGCTTTAATGAAAAAAGTAACTAAGTAGTTATTTTTCTTGGTAATTAGTTACTTTTTTAATCTTGTAACTCAGTTAGTACCTGAGTTACTTTTTTGACAAAGTAATTAGCCTGGTGCTGCACAACCAGTAGGCTTTGGTCACTGGACCTCAGGGACCTGCTGGGGTGTAGGGACTAAGAAGATCACCAATGTACGATGGTGCTTGTCCATGTAAGGCCCTATAGACCAGAACCAGGATCTTGAAATGAAACCTGACATGACTGAGGAATATTGAATGGGAAAGTGGCACTGTTCTTAATTCATGCATCAGAGGGTTAAGTTGCTTTGTGTGTGTGTGTGTGTGTGTGTGTGTGTGTGTGTGTGTGTGTGTGTGTGTGTGTGTGTGTGTGTGTGTGTGTGTGTGTGTGTGTGTGTGTGTGTGTGTGTGTGTGTGTGTGTGTGTGTTTATTTTCTCACAGAAGAACAACCCAACACCAGCAGACTCAGTGCTCCAATCCAACAGCCTGAAGAGACACCTGCTGGCCCCATGGATCCTGCTGACTGGCCACAGCAGTTGAACAAAATGGAAAGTAGAACTTTCTTTATGATGACACTTTGATATTTGAGTTTTGCTTTTGATTGCACAGTTTAATGCTGCTGTTGATTTTGCATCCCCCCATGACATTTTGAGTTGTTGGTTATTGTAATATTCTCAGGTTACTTATCTTTCAAGCTTACATTTATTCTTCAGGCTGTTGACTTTAAAGAGTTGCTGTGTGAATATTTAAAATAAAAAATTAGTAACTAAGGAATAACTGTGGAGTTGCTTTTTCCAATGTGTGGTGGGTGGGTGGACGGATTTGGGTGAGAGGCGTGCAGGCACGGGGGGGGGGGGGGGGGCACAAAGGGGCACTCTCGCCTTGGGCACCAAATTACCTAGAGCCGGCCCTGGTTACAAATGATATTCTCATGGCCTCAGATAAGAATCTTGTGTCTGTTCTAGTCTTGTTAGATCTCAGTGCTGCCTTTGACACAGTTGATCACAATGTTCTTTTAGAAAGACTTGAACATGTTGCAGGGATCAAAGGAACAGCGCCAGGCTGGTTTAAATCCTACCTGTCTGACAGATTTCATTTTGTAAACGTACATGACAAATCTTCTTCATACTCCAGGGTAACTTGTGGAGCACCACAGGGTTCAGTGCTTGGACCTATTCTTTTTACTATATATATGCTTCCAATTGGTAAAATCATTAGACAGCATGGGATAAACTTCCACTGCTATGCTGATGATATTCAGTTATATTTATCAATTAACCCTGATGAACCTAATCGGTTGGTTAGATTACAGGCTTGTCTTGAAGACATAAAAAATGGATGACTCAAAACTTTTTGCTTTTAAATCAAGACAAGACTGAAGTTCTCATCTTTGGACCTGAAATTCAGAAAAGGAAAAATTGCTTAGTCAGTCACCTGACCTCAACGGCATTAAATTAGTCTCTGAGAACAAAGTAAGGAACCTTGGTGTTATCTTTGACCAGGACATGTCATTCAAATCCCACGTTAAAAATGTTTGTAGGATTTCCTTTTTCCGCCTTCGGAATATTGCTAAGATTAGAAGCATACTTTCCAGGAGTGATGCTGAAAAACTAGTTCATGCAATTATTACATCAAGACTGGATTACTGTAATTCATTACTCTCAGGAAGTCCACAGAATGTAGTTAAAAGTCTTCAGCTTGTCCAAAATGCTGCAGCTAGAGTTCTGATGAGAATTAAAAAGAGAGATCATATCTCTCCTGTCTTAGCTTCCCTACATTGGCTACCTGTTGAATTCAGAATAGATTTTAAGATCCTCCTTCTCACATATAAAGCTCTTAACAATCAAGCTCCATCATACATCAGTGACCTGATTGTTCCATATGTTCCTAACCGAGCACTTCACTCTCAGACTGCAGGTTTACTGGTGGTTCCCAGAATATCTAAAATTAGGATGGGAGGCAGATCTTTTACTTATCAGGCTCCTCTCTTGTGGAACCAGCTCCCAGCTTTATTCCGTGAGGCAGACACTTTGTCTACTTTTAAGAATAGGCTTAAAACATTTTTATTTGATAGGGCCTATGGTTAAAATCTGATGTTAGCCTAAATCTGGAAAAGTGGGGGAGTAGAGGGAGGTGGAGCGTACAGTCGGTAAAGACGGCTCTCCCTTGCCCTGCCTCCAACATGCCTCCATCTAAAAGGCTAGGTTATCCAGAGTTATCTCTGTAGTTATGCTGCTATAGGCTTAGACTGCTGAAGGACACACTTTCCACACTCGACTACTTTCTTCTACTATCTGCTCTTTAACTGTATTACTTCCTGCAATTTCAGCTGTTAACTTTATTTTCTCTCTAAGTGTTTTTCTCCCCAGAAGAAGCTACAACGATGTTCTGCTGAGCTGTGGCGGCCTCATGGAGGGAGCCATCGTCTAGCACACTGCTGCTAACCACTTAAACATTCTCCCTCTCCTGATAACAACATTTTACTTTCTTTGACATTGAATGTGCTACTACTAGTTTACCTGTTTAATTATAGATTCACTAGGATAAATACAATAAAGTTTATCTCTCACCAAATAGAATATTTACTAAGAAATCACAATGTAACCATAGACACATTATTTGTTGTGTGTGTGTGTGTGTGTGTTTGTGTGAGTGTGTGTGTGTGTGGGGGGGGGGGGGTCTTCTCTGTCTTCTCCATCCCCAGTGAGTTATGGCGGATGGCTGCTTATACTGAGCCAGGATCCTCTGGAGGTTAAATAATAACAATCATCATCATCGAACTTATATAGCGCTTGTTCAGGACACTCAAAGATGCTTTCATGCACTCTCACTTTCACACACTGCTAGATGGTAAGTTACTTTGTAGCCACAGCCGTCCTGGGGTGGTCTGACAGAGGCGAGGCTGCCATTTGGCGCCGCTGGTCCCTCTGACCACCACCAACACAGGCAAGTTGGGTGGTGTCCTGCCCAAGGACACAACAGCACAGTACCCCTGGCGGGAGTTGGAATCAAGCCCATGACCCTTCGATCATGAGGCAATCCGCTCTACCACCTGAGCTACTGCTGCTCAGCAGTTTCTTCCTGTTAAAAGGGAGTTTTCCTCTCCACTGTCACTGCATGCTTGCTTAGTATGAGGATTGCTGTAAAGACACTGACACTAGTCGGTGGCTCGATACAATTTGCTGGGTTCCTTATATAGGAAACTTTTTACTGATTGGCTTAATGAACTGACCTGTATTGAAATGTTTACTGTGTGAAGGTCCTTGAGACGACTCATCATGATTTGGCGATTTATAAATAAACTTGAATTGAATTAAACCCAATAGAAGTAAATCATGCTTGATGTTGTTCCGCTCCACTGCCAAGATTAAAGCCATAAAAAACACACCGCTGCACTTCTGGAGTGATGCAGGGAGTAAATAAGCTGCTAGGCCACATGTATTGATGTAATCTACATAGATATGAAATTCGCTGCAATAAGACTTATTTTGAAAATCACCAGGGGTCCATCCATCCATCCATTTTCATCCACTTATCTGGAGTCGGGTCGCGGGGGCAGTAGCCTAAGGTTAGAGGCCCAGACTTCCCTCTCCCCAGCCACTTGGGCCAGCTCCTCCGGGGGAATCCCAAGGTGTTCCCTGGCCAGGTGAGAGACATAGTCCCTCCACCGTGTCCTGGGTCTACCTTTAGGTCTCCTCCCGGTTGGAAGTGCCTGGAAAACCTCACTAGGGAGGCGTCCAGGAGGCATCCTGACCAGATGCCCGAGCCACCTCAACTGGCTCCTCTCCGTGTGGAGGAGCAGCGGGTCTACTCCGAGCCCCTCCCAAATGACCGAGCTTCTCACCTCATCTCTAAGAGAGAGCCCAGCCACTTCGGAGAAAACTCATTTCAGCCGCTCGTATCCGTGATCTCTTTCTTTCTGTCACTACCCAAAGCTCATGACCATAGGTGAGGGTAGGAAGGTAGATCGACCGGTAAATCGAGAGCTTCGCCTTCTGGCTCAGCTCTCTCTTCACCACGACAGACCGGTACAATGCCTGCATCACTACAGATGCAGCACCAATCCGCCTATCGATCTCACGCTCCCGTTTTCCCTCACTCGTGAACAAGACCCTGAGAAACTTAAACTCCTCCACTTGGGGCAGGACCTCATCCCTGACCTGGAGAAGGCATTCTACCCTTTTCCGAATCAAGACCATGGTCTCGGATTTAAAGGAGCTGATTCTCATCCCAGTTGCTTCACACTCGACTGCGAACCGCTCCAGCGAAAGCTGAAGATCACGTTCTGATGAAGCCAACAGGACCACATCATCTGCAAAAAGCAGAGACCTGATCCTCAGGCCACCAAAATGGATGACCTCACCAGGGGTTTTACAGTGAAATTGTGTGTGATTTCCTGTCTAGCCCTATGTTAACTGTGAAAACTCCAGGTCCACTGATGATGCCATAGCCCTGACACTTCATGCTGCCCTGTCACACCTGGAGAAGAGGGACACGTATGTGAGAATGCTGTTTGTAGATTACAGCTCAGCATTCAACACCATTGTTCCCTCGAAGCTGGACAGGAAACTGCAGCATCTACAGGTGCTGGCCAGTAAATTAGAATATCATCAAAAGGTTGAAAATATTTCAGTAATTCCATTCAAAACGTGAAACTTGTACATTATATTCATGCAATGCACACAGACCAATGTATTTCCAATGTTCATTACATTTAAATTTGATATTCATAAGTGACAACTAATGAAAACTCCAAATTTGGTATCTCAAAAAATTAGAATATTCTGAAAAGGCTGAATATAGAAGACACCTGCTGCCACTCTAATCAGCTGATTTACTCAAAACACCTGCAAAGGCCTTTAAAAGGTCCCTCAGTCTTGTTTTGAAGGCACCACAATCATGGGGAAGACTTCTGACTTAACAGCTGTCCAAAAGACAATCATTGACACCTTGCACAAGGAGGGCAAGACACAAAAGGTGATTGCTAAAGAAGCTGGCTGTTCGCAGAGCTCTGTGTCCAAGCACATTAACAGACAGGCGAAGGGACGGAAAAAATGTGGTAGAAAAAAGTGTACAAGCTCTAGGGATAACCGCACCCTGCAGAGAATTGTGACGACAAACCCATTCAAAAATGTGGGGGAGATCCACAAAGAGTGGACTGCAGCTGGAGTCAGCGCTTCAAGAACCACCACGAGGAGACTCATGAAAGACATGGGATTCAGGTGTCGCATTCCGTGTGTCAAGCCACTCTTGAACAAGAAACAGCGCAAGAAGCGTCTCGCCTGGGCCAAGGACAAAAAGGACTGGACTGATGCTGAGTGGTCCAAAGTTATGTTTTCTGATGAAAGCAAGTTCTGCATTTCCTTTGGAAATCAAGGACCCAGAGTCTGGAGGAAGAGCGGAGAAGCACAGAATCCACGTTGCATGAGGTCCAGTGTAAAGTTTCCACCGTCAGTGATGGTGTGGGGTGCCATGTCATCTGCCGGTGTTGGCCCACTCTGTTTCCTGAGGTCCAGGGTCAATGCAGCCGTCTACCAGGAAGTTTTAGAGCACTTCATGCTTCCTGCTGCTGACCAACTTTATGGGGATGCAGACTTCACCTTTCAACAGGACTTGGCACCTGCACACAGTGCCAAAACCACCAGCACCTGGTTCAAGGACCATGGTATCCCTGTCCTTGATTGGCCAGCAAACTCGCCTGACCTTAACCCCATAGAAAATCTATGGGGTATTGTGAAGCGGAGGATGCAATACGCTAGACCCAACAATGCAGAGGAGCTGAAGACGACTATCAGAGCAACCTGGGCTCTCATAACACCTGAGCAGTGCCACAGACTGATCGAGTCCATGCCACGCCGCATTACTGCAGTTATTGAGGCAAAAGGAGCCCCGACTAAGTATTGAGTGCTATACATGCACATTCTTTTCATGTTCATTCTTTTCAGTTGGCCAACATTAGAGAAACAAACATTTTTTCATTGGCCTTTAGAATATTCTAATTTTCTGAGATACCAGATTTGATGTTTTCATTGGTTGTCACCTATAAATATCAAAATTAAACGTAATAAACATCGGAAATACATTGGTCTGTGTGCATTGCATGAATATAATGTACAAGTTTCACGTTTTGAATGGAATTACTGAAATATTTTCAACCTTTTGATGATATTCTAATTTACTGGCCAGCACCTGTAGGACTGAGCAGCTTCCTCTGCAGCTGGATCCTTAACTTTCTGTCTGACAGACGCCAGGTGGTCAGACTGGGCAGCACCACCTCATCCCCCGTCACACTGAACACTGGTGCTCCACAGGGGTGTGCGCTGAGCCCTCTCCTGTACTCACTCTACACCCACGACTGCACGGCCACTAGAAACTCCAACATCATTGTGAAGTATGCGGACGACACCACAGTGGTAGGTCTCATCACCAACGACGATGAGATGGCCTACAGGGAGGAGATCAGCGCCCTGACCCACTGGTGTCAGGACAACAGTCTCACCCTCAACGTCACAAAGACAAAGGAGATGATAGTGGACTTCCGGAGGAGCGGAGGAATACACACCCCCATCACCATCAACGGCGACGCTGTGGAGAGGGTGAGCAGCTTCCGTTTCCTTGGAGTTCATCTGGCTAAGGATCTTACGTGGTCGGTGCACACGAACAATACAGTGAAGAAGGCACAGCAGCACCTCTTCTTTCTCAGGAGACTGAAAAGATTTGGCATGAGCCACCGCATCCTCAGGACCTTCTATCGCTGTGTCATTGAGAGCATCCTCACTGGATGCATCACCACCTGGTATGGCAACAGCACCGCTTACAACCGCAAAGCTCTCCAGAGAGTAGTGCGGTGTGCAGAAAGGATTATTGGAGGTGAGCTTCCCTCCCTCCAGGACATCTACAGGAAGCGGTGCCTGAGGAAAGCGGGGAGGATCATCAAGGACTCAAGTCACCCCAGCCATAAACTGTTCAGACTACTTCCATCAGGAAGGAGGTTCTGCAGCATCCGGTCCAGAACCAGCAGACTGAGAGACAGCTTTTTCCATCAGGCCATCAGACTGCTGAACACGGCGCAGACACCTCACCCTCACTACTGAAACTCCAACATTACACACTCCATACTGTACATTAATGCCACTGTTTTGTACATACCAGCCTCTGTATATTTTATATCTCTTATCTTATTGTTTACTTTATTCATTTGTATATTTAGATTAGCCATTTTTATATTTTACATGTTTTTACATTACTGTATTTTTACAACTCTGTTGCTGTGAAGCTCGCACACAAGAATTTCACTCGCATGTACTGTACCAGTGTACCTGCACATGTGACGTGACAATAAAAGTGATTTGATTTGATTTTTGATTTGAAACTGACATGTCCCAGAAGCGGCTCGTGGCAAAAAAAAAAGAACCCGATTCTATCTTTAGCAGCGTGGCGTGCTGCTTCTGGGCCTCGTCTGAAAATTGGTTTGAATGACCCTCACAGACTATAAAGCAGTGCCGTTCCACACCACTGATGCTTCCATTGTCCAGTAGGCTGTAGTCCTTCATATAGGAAAAGGATGCATTTTGAGTCTTCTTCAACAGAGTATGGCAGACTGCACCACTGACTGACATCCATAGCGGTGAGTACGTAAAGTTGTTTGTTGCTCTGATTGGACCAATCAATGTCCAAATGGGTGCAGAGACAACCGTAGCTTCTGTCCCACAACTGAGCTGTCTAAGGTACTATATATTCACATGTAGGCTGGCTTGTCAGGCTGTCTGTGGAGGACACGAAAGTAAGTTGTTGGACACAGAGGATGCTGTTGCTTTTCCCTCTGCCCACTCTTACAGCACACTGTATGGGTAGCTAGATGTGTCCCAGCTGTTTAAGATGGTCAAAAACACAAAAAGACACATTAAATACGCATTTTTTTATTTCATTTTGACCTGAAACAATACATTAAATATAAAATTTAATGAAAACAACACGATTTATTTCTTTGTAGATCTCAGACATTTTATTTGCCTGAATATGATAAACATCAGACTCTCTGGATATGATGGGTGGATTATTTTCTAGTTTCTGAATCTGATGAATAAACATCAGCAACACGACCAGCATCATGGTCCCTCCATCGCGTTTGCTGGATTCTGATGCATTTTATGAGCAGCGCTCACAGGTCTGCTTCTGAGTGAGCAGCTGCGAGGGTTTGCGCTCACAGGTTAATGACGCTAAAATCTGAGGATAGAATCGTCCTAAATTGTTTTCTCGGTTAGAAACTGTGAGAAATTTGAGAAAAGTTGAATTGATTGATTAAAACAAGGATGCACTGCAACAGTAACAGACCCTTTTTGAACAAACAGTGAAACGGCTGAAACATGTTCGCAGTTCGATCAAACGTCCCCCTGAGGTAAAACTTTGCAAAGGCGTCTAATTATAAATTCAGTCCGATTCCAACTAAAACATCTAACTGTGTCCTGCTTGGTGATTCTTCTGTTGTTGTTTTAGATTTAAAGCAAAAAGACAAACACTGAAAACCACTTAATAGATTCAGATGATCTCAAAAACCAACGTAATTTAAGAGCTGTAATCCGAGCTGTTCTGATAAAAATGCACAGATTTCATTAGAGCATCAGCAAAACGAAATGTTTCTCTAAAGAGCAACAATCAGACTGGTAAGAAAAGATGTTCCAGTTTTGTTTTCTGTAAGATAAGAATTAAAAAATGACCGTCAGTGTCTGCTGACGGCATTTCATCTACGTCCTCTTCTCTCTCTGGTATACATGTTTTTTATGAGGTCTGGATTTCATTTTCAAAGCAGAATTGCTCTTGGTCAGATGCTGTTTTCTCATAATGAGCTGCTTCCCTCCTGGTTTCCACAGCAACAGCTGACCATCCTCTCCACCGGTGATGAGGGCCTCTCGTCCTGCATCCCACAGGAAGCAGCGCACGGTGGTGGTGTGGCCACCTTCAAGGCTCCTCATCAGGCGAAGACCCCCGCTGCTGCAGTCCAGCAGGTGGAGATCCCCGTTGCTCCTCCCACCCACCACCAACAGAGCCTGAGCCTCCTCTAGCCACTGGCTACCCACCAGGTAATCCAGTCCTCCTCCATCAGCCAGTGTGGTCAGGCTGCGAGCATTGGAGCAGCTGAAGATGGTGAGAGGCTCGTCTGTTTCCAACCGACCAACGTCCCACAGGTGAAGTCCCTCGTCATGACTGAGACACAGCAGCTGGGAAAAGTCTGCTCCTGCCCAGCACACGGTGCCAGCGGAGGAGTTGCTGTTGCAGGTGACCAGCAGAGCCTCGTCCTCCGCTCCTCGGCTCAGGTCAAAAACATTAACAAGACCATCTGTGGAGCCGGAGGCCAGGCGATCTTTGTCCCGTGGGTGGAAGCACACCTGTGTGACGTCATCACTGTGTGACTCAGAGTATACTCCAAGAAGCCCATCCCCCGTTTTTCTAGAATCCCAGAAGACCAAAAAGCTGTCTTCACCGTTCACCTGCTCGGTGCCGGCACACAGAAGCATGTCACTACAGTTCAGGTCAAAGCTGCAGTAAGAGTGTGACGGGTCGCTTCTGAACACCTGGACTGCATCGGTCCCAGGCCGACGCGCGTCCCACAATCGGACCGTCCCATCAGCAGATCCAGAGTAGAGAAGGTTGGGCGAGGTGTGAGCAAATGTGAGGCCACAGAGAGGCCCTTTGTGAACCTGGTACTCTCCCAAGAGCTTCAGAGAGTCCTTGTTGTGCAGGTGGATGGTGAAGTTGGAGCAGGACACAGCCAGCAGGTCAGCTGGGTTCTGGGCAGCATGCAGCAAGTAGATGGACTCCCCAGGATGAGTTCGCTGGGCAACAGACAAACCTTTGAGCTTCTCTTGCAAACCTTCCATGGAAAGTCCCGATGAAGCGCAACCACCTAGCATGAAGAAGAACCAAAGTGGCAAACCAGTCTGTGAGCAAGAAACAGCAGATTCAACCTGAATAGGTCCAATTTCTAACCTGCTGGTAAAAGACTCAGTACCACGTGACTTTGTTGCAGCTGACGTCCAAACTGAGACTTGAGAGATTATTCAGATGATAAATCACAAGCCGAAAACCCCAACACACAACAAGACTCCCATCTACGGAGAGATACGCGCACGAGGGCAGGGTGCTTTACGCTAACCTACGTAAACTAAACACGTGCGTTTCTGAAACGGAGCCTGGCCTTCCGGTTCTGCTCAGTCGCTTCCTCGTCCTGAGACGCGAATCCAGCAGACCTACCTGCTAACGTTCCTACAGCGGAGAAAAACGCGTCTAGAAACGTTGTTAACAAACATTTCCTTTAGAACAAACCCAAAACGTCAGAGCCAGCACGGCGTACGGCCATGCGGAGTGTTACTCTAATTACAGACCGGGCAGAACCTTCGCTTCACGCAGTAGTTCCTCCTGCGCCATTTCTCCGTGGTTTACTTTCAATTCAGTTTATTTACAAAGCGCCAAATCACGAGTAGTTTCAAGGCATTTCACAAAGTAAACGTTCCACTGGAGTTCAGTACATCATTCCAGTTAGTTCACAGTTTATTTCTACGTAAGGAAACCCAACAGATGGCATCTTTGACTACAGAAACTCCCATATCAAACAAGCATGTAGCGACAGTGGAAAGGAAAACTCCCCTTTAACAGGAAGTAACCAGCAGGGTTTGAACTATGGGGGCGTTAAGGGGAGCCCGGCTCACCCGAAAGGGTGATAGGCTCCCCTGGAAGGCCTCAAATCACACACCCAGGGGAGCCCGAAAAAAGATCCTGGTTCTACTTATATTACAGTATTAGGCCTAGTCCACACGTAGCCGGGTTTTTTTTTTTAACGAATATCCGCCCCTCCAAAAATTTGCATCCACACCACCTCGTTTAAAAAAAAAAACTCTGTCCACACGTACCCGGATAAATACATTGTTAAGGACATGCCAGACCTGTAGGCGGCAGTACTTCCCCCGTTCTTAACTTCGTCCTTCGTCTGCGGTCTTCCGCAAGGAGCAGTAATTCCACTTGCAAAAACAAACAAGCAGAAAGCGCTTGGACAATTGATAAAGCGAGCGCAGCTCTGAGGGCATCCATGCTGCCGGCTAGTGTAAACACAGGTCGCACACGTGATGTCAGCATTTTTTTGTCGCGGAAAGTGACGTTGCGGACCTTAAAACTCCGGTTTTGTCTGTCCACACGCAGACACCCAAAACGGAGAAAACGCAGATCTTCACTTTGGCCGGAGTTTTTAAAAAGATCCGTTTTCGTGTGAAAAATCTCCGTTTTCGTGTGGATGACAGGCCAAAACGTAGAAAAATATCTACGTTTTGGCAGATCCTCGGCTTCATGTGGACCATCGGGTGTGGACAGGGCCTCAATGTGGACACTCCGGGGTTCTTCTGAGTGGGGAGGATGCAGAGCGCTGATTGTTGTTGCGCGCCAGGAAGCTCGCTCCTGTGCACGGCCACATTAGCGTTCTCAAAGTGTCGCCATGCACCACAAACAAATTCAGTTAACACACGATAGTTTATCAGCTCATATCCTCTCGTGTTTTTTATCCTTTGTGCCTGATGCGCTGTGGAGCGCATCGCCTGTTTTGAGCTCCAGTGTCTCACCAGCACGCAGCGAGCATTCCGCTATTATTGCGTTAGGTAGATCCCTTTGATTTGCTTATTTGAAAAGTAACTCAGGAGGTGAAACTACAGGAAACCAGGCAGCCGTTTTTCTGCAGGAGAGAGAGAAGATGCAGGAAGAAAAGAGATAGACGGGACAGAAAAATGGTCAAATAAAAATGAAGAAAACAAAACAATTATTTGAAAAAGAAAATGTGGATGGATTTATCCCACTACATGTTTTTAACTTTATAAAGCAACTATCTATAAGCATGTACTATTTATGTATTTGATACAGTTCAGATCGAAGCTTAGGCCCACACCCAGGGCCGTTTCAAGCCATTTTTGGGGATCAGGGTAAGAACAAGGTCGCATCTGTGTAATTCGTACGCTGGTAACCACCATCATCCTGGGTCAGTAGCAGCACTGGGGCTTGAGAAGACAGAGCAGATACACACAATGTGACAGTTTAAAGAATAAAGTTAAGATTAAAGGCCCATAGTTGTCACACCCTCTGGTGTGTTTGACCCATCCCCGTGGGGAGCGGTGAGCTGCAGCAGTGGCTGCGCTCGGGAACTATTTGGTGGTTTAAACCCCAATCCAACCCTTAAAGCCAAGTGTCAAGCAGGGAGGTATTAGGTCCCATTTTTATAAAGTCTTTGGTATGACCCAACCGGGATTTGAACTCTGATCTTCCAGGGTGGACACTCTACCACTAGGCCACTGAGCTGCTAAACACCCTTACATCAATAGGATCAGAATGTGTTGGTTACTGCTGACCATCACGAGTGATGAGCGTTGTCCTGATTTTTCTCCTGTTCTTTAGAGACCATCGCATGTCTGTAAAACTATTCCTAATGGTGTCCTCTCCACCTGGGACAGGTCAGACCGTTGTGAATCAGTAAATGTAATGATGTGTTGTTATGGGTGAAAAACTGAAATAACATTTAGGATCGTTTTCTTGAAATATGTAAAGTTTTCACATCTCTAACATACCGAGTGATAGTTCTCCGGCGTCCAGCAGGTGGCAGCAAAAGCAGCTTTCAGACTGGTTAAACCAGAGAGAAGCTGATCCCACTGCGGAACCCTCACTGTGTGGACGTGAGAAGATACCACTGGGGATAATTTAGCATTTCTGTCACAACTGGTCAGCTCTCACGCTGCATTTTAAATGTGCTGTATAAATAAAGTGGTATGGTAACGAGGATTATCTGTTTACATCTGTCTTTCATTCAAGGTGCGGACGACGTTCCACTGGAAGCTCGGGCCCTGCTGTTACTTTGACCTGTTGCTGTCGACCCAGTGCCCCCAACAGCAGATTACTCTTCCCCGACACGCTGCAGAGATCCATTGTGTCCACGTCTGTAGATCACCAGCCTCTGTCCCTTAAACAAACCATTAATGAGGAGAGACATAGTTTTATTTCCTCAGTTTTATTTTAGTTCATTACAAACATCTCATTTTGTTGCAATCTAACATCAACCCTGCAAATGTTTAGAAAACTACTGTCAAACTGCATAAGATTAACCTCACTCGGAGGTTCACGCCCATGTGCAGAACTTTATTAAATCAGAGCAGGAATCAGCTTTGGAAGAGAAAATCCAGACAATAACTGTTAAAATTCGACATTTGTGATAAGTCACATGTCACGAGTGTTGGATTAACTTTTGTGTGAAATCAGGAAACTTCGGGGGGGGCAGCTAAAGTGCAAAGAGCAGGAACCACAGAGACATTTCACTAGAGCTGTTCCTGAGGGGCAGAGGCAATTTAAGGACGTGGAAAGCAGAAGAACAGTTGAGTTTGTCTTCGCGATAGAAGGAACCTGAAGGCACCTCCACCAAACAGAACCACCAACACGTCCATCCTGGAGCAGCAGAGTGGGACCATTCAGGTTTCTGCTGTAAGAGACAGTCGGGCGTACCTCCCGTTTGTCATCAGATTCAAAAACAGAGCTTACTTTTAAGTTTTATTAGGTTTTCTAACTAATAAAAACAATAAAAAACTTATAAAACTAAAAACTTCCATCCCCTCTGAAAACCCATTCATACTGAATAAGTATGTCAAATTCCAGCAACAACATAGGATTTTGTAAGGGAGAAGATCTCTGATATAACCTGAGTTTTGTCGGGTTTTTGGGATGGGTGCAAACGTCTTTACTGTTTATTATAGTTATTTATGATTTCATTTTTTTTTTACCAAGCAGATTAAATGAGATTGTTCCACTCTGAGACAGCATGGAGGTTTGGTGTCATCTCATGTTCTCTCACTTCCCCTCAAAAACGTCCCGTCAGGAAACACCGGACTTTTAACAACAATCACAAACTCTGCTCTTTACCAGCCAGTTCGGAAACGTCTGCATTTATCTGATGAGCTTCTTCTGTCGGGCACACAGGACACCACGCCACAGGAAGTGAAATCAGCCCGAGTCGGGTTATTACTGTCCCACACAACCGCGCCTTTAACTGATCAGGCACATTTCAATTTCTAAATCAAAAAGCAGATCACAGTTTCAATTCTTGGTTCCTCTTCCTGTTGGAGAAAACAAATCCTTTAAATAAAATTTAAACGGATTACTTTCACTCTGCTGAACCAAAACCATCAGCTAAGAAATAGTGGTTTTCCTTCATCCAAAAACAAAAACACAAACAAAACTGTCCTCGTGGAAACACGACCTGAAATGAACATTTAGGACCAACTTCCTACAGGAAGCCCAGCTTGGAGAGGAGGGGACCAGTGCATTCTGGGAACAGTGCATTTAGATCAGATCAGTACCGTAAATAATAAAAGCAATAACAGAAAAATACACGTTTCTTCCCAGTTTAGAGATTAAATGTGTCCTGCAGCACCTGAATGCAGCATCAGCAAGAAACAAGGCATGTGTGTGTGTGTGTGTGTGTGTGTGTGTGTGTGTGTGTGTGTGTGTGTGTTCAGAAGCCTTTGGTTCACCAGCCCACCTGGGACATCTGCAACGTTTCTAATAGATGCGTCTGAACATAAAAAAGGATTCTATTCATATAAACAAACTCAACTCTGGTGTTAGAAAGAAACTTCTTTCAAGGTTTTCATTCTCTACCGCTAACAGATCATCTGATGGTGCTTCATGAGCCAAAACTACAGAAAAATATCAATATTCTCACAGATTTAGTGTACAAATCTGACTATAAATGCTCCTCAACAGCCCTTAGGACAAAAGGTGTGGGTCACAGAGAAACCGTGTGAGCTCATGAACTTCCAGTCAGCTGTTACAAAAACAAACCATCAGGTGCTTTAAGTTGATCACAACATTTGACCTCCTTCCTCCAAACACCACTCAGACCATCAGCTGTGTGCCCTTGGCTCTGCTGGTTTGGACCCAGAGTGAAACACAAAAGTACAAAAATAAAAATAAATCTAAGCTAACACCGTTAACATTTTACTTTACTCAGAGGCTCCAAACAAACACAAAGCTAGATCTTTAATGGATGACTGAAGACTGCTTGAACTTTAGTTGGTTTTATGGTCCCTTTTGAAACTAATGAACAAATATTTTCCTCATTCAAAACTGAAATTTTTGGCTGTCTGCATCAAAATGGCTGTTTAAAGTTTAACTTCTGCCACAAAGAAGGGTTTAGATGAGTCTAAAATCTCCAGCAGACTGCAGTTGCCCTTTCCTGCCAGTGGGTGGCAGAGTCGAGGCTATTAGGGGTGAGCCTGGCTCCGCCCCCTTGATAAAACAGAGAAAAGCTGCTCTCATTCAGACAGCTTTTTTCTTGGGGATGTGGTCGCTACCACACCACAAAATAAAAGAGAAAACAAACAAATAAAAGCATGCTTGCGAGGCGGAATGTGAAAAATAACATGACTCATACCCGTGTCACACTTTAGCGACGGTTACAAGCTGAAACCAGAATATAACGTGGATAACTGCACAACCGTGACTAGAGGTGACCTGGGAGTGCTTCAGCTTTAGAAGGAAGCTAGGAAGACCTGACAAACTCACGAATCACTGATTTGGTTTTTATTAACCAACTTGCTGCCTGTCTAGTGGAGCCGAAGAGAAGAAGAGCAACACGGGAGGAGGGCGAAACCCTTGGATCAAAGGTTTGGGAGGGAAAACCTGGCAGACCTGACACGATCAAACCGTCATCTCTAAGGCTGAAGTATAACTTTATACTTCCTTCTCACCTCGAGTCACTCTGCCTCGTCTCCTCCCTTTAGAGCACAGCGGAGCTTCAGTAGATGAAGTCACAACAATCTCACAAGAGCAGAAGAAGGGAATCTAATCACTGAGCTATCATAAAAACGTGGAACGGCTCCACGGCTGCTGCCTTTCAGTCGTTAACTTCAGAGGAGAGAGCTCCACAAGTGCAACCACAGCCCACTCCCTCAGTGAGACACACACAGTTCATAGGTCTCTGACTAGCAGACGCCACAGTGTCGGGGTCAAAGGTCGGCTACTGTGAGTTTTGTTGTTCAGGGAGCCAACAATCCATCGGCTACTCGGGTCTGGTTCTAGCTTCTCTTCTCGTGCCTGAGCGGATCAGAACAAGCTAGACGTTTGAGCTGCAGACAGAAACCACGAAAGCATCGTTGAACCAGAGGGCAACAATAAAGATGGGATATTTACAGGTTCATCTCCCACTGCTGCCGTCTGGGTTTTATCAGTAAAAATAAGAGAGGCTTCACTCACCACAGGTTTGATGGTTTAGCTAGCCCTGAGCCCCCCGCCCCCCACCCCTTAAGGCTGCTCTGGTAACAACCTGAGCCAGTAGGACACGTCAGCGCTAAAGTCTGCATCACAACAACACTGAGGTGACCTTATCACGCCCTGAAGCTGGTCATCCCAGACGTACGTAAGAGAAGAGCAGCGGGACCAGGAAGAGCACGTTGAAGCCCACTGTCCCGTAGACGAGGTACCGGTAGGGCAGTTCCACCTCCATGTGCTGCCGGGCCTTCCTCGTGTCCCCGCTGGGAACGCCGAACACCCAGCATACCAGCGGGATAGTGAGCAGCTTCATGAGAGCTCGCGTAGCCACCAGGACCAGCACTCCCAGAACCAGCCGCAGCAAGGCCACGCCCACTAAGCTGGCGCTGATGACCGGCATAGTGAAAGGCAGCTGGTCCGGCGTCGGGTCTGGCAGCAGGCCCAGGTAGTGGTTGACGTGGGACGCCAGCGCCACACCCGCACCGGTACCCAGGATCTGAGCAGTGTCTCCCCGAGAAGTACTCCAGGTGTCCAGGGTGAAGGAGAAGAGGCCCAAGCCCAGGTGGAGGGAGATGATGATGAGAGGAGCGTAGCGACACGTCAGGTTGAAGCCATCGATCAGGTCCAGGGCCGGCAGGAAGAAGAGGAGGATCAGGAGGCTGTAGAGGAAGCCAGCAATGACATCCTGGAGGAAACAGACACAAGCACAAAGGATGAGAACTTAAACGGTGACGCCAGCCAGACCTGCTGAGACTTCCATCACCAAACACGTGCACCCCCACGGTGACCCCACACACCCTCTCCACCAGATACAGGCATGCTTATTGTTGTGAAGGGGCCCGGACACTGAGGAGTGCTGACGGGAAACAGGAAACCAGAGAGCTGCACGTGGCCGTGAACTCTGGACTCGAACACCAAGTTCTGATTACGGCTGTTCCTTTACTGAGCCAGCAGTAAACAAGCCGCTGCTTTCCTGCTTCTGCAGCCTTCCAGACCTCCACGGCTAGTGCTAACCCTTCCCCGTGGCTCTGAGCTGGGTTTGTGCGCTGCACAAAGACAGGAAGTCTAAACGGCAGCGGAGGAAACGGGGCGGAGCTGTGCTCAGGAAGAGAACAGTGACCTCTCATCAGGCTGTGGTGGCCCTTAAAGTACGCACTATTAGATCTGCAAACATTTATCAGCTGTCCTTCAGATGTAACCGTCATAAAAGCTGCAGCTCTCTGACCTCCACGGGACAACATAGTGGCCATTTAGAAACAGTTTCATCCAAAGATCAGTGATTACTCACTACCCACGCAGTCCTGCTCAGGCCGGTTAGAAACATGACACAAGGACACACACCCACACACACACACACACTAACCCACTCAGAAACCATGCATGTTGGGAGTTTTAGCCTCGTCTGCAGCAGAACCTTCACCAGAGCAGCCCAGGAGGGACTCACCATGTAGCTGAAACAGAACAGGCCTCCAGCCGTCACCGAGGAGGACTAGCTCAGCTTACGTGGAACTAAAACCTCTGCCAATTTGATCCAGAGTTCAGATCATGTTAGCTTAAGCTCGACTCTGAGAGTGGGGCTGTGCTGGGCGAGGTGGACATGATGGTCTTTACTAAAGTCCATGTAAACATCAACCTTTCAAGAGGCTTACAAAGCAGTTCTCTGTGGTCTGGTCTGCCCTGACGCCGTAAACGCTGCGACAGATCAGACGTGTGTAAATAATTCACACTCTGCTTTTCCTCGCGGTGGAACCGCCGCTCGTTCTCGGTCCGGTAACGTCTGGTAGACACCTCCACCGCCTCGTTCAACTTCCTGTCTGGGACCTGAACGTGACCCGGACCTCCCCCAGGGCTCTGATCCCACTCCTGCTACCACAGTGGAAGCTCACGAGCGTCACACCAGATCCTGGCTGATCTTCTGTTTGAGGACATCAAAGCATCTGCTGGCATCTCATAATGCTTTAGAGCTACGGGGCTTGGGCGGCGCACACCCACTCACTTATATTAGTTCATCAGCGCTGCTGACGAAACGCACGAGCAGGTTTTTACAGGCACACCGATTCTTTTAAAGACTTCCACTAAGAACTGATGAAGCTGCCAGCCTGACGCTGGAGCACAGGTCCAAGCACGTTGATCACAGACACGGCTCTGAACATGAAGCACACCCAAGAAACCCAACAACTATAAAACGCTGGAAAACGGGTCTCCGTGCCGTCCTTTTACCCCGACGGCGGCTTGGACGAGAGGTCCTGCTGCTCCGCAGACGTTCGTGACGTTTGCTCTGGTTGTTCGGAGCGTAGTGAGCAGCACTCACTCTCCTACCTACCATAGCTGGAAGGAGGGAACCGCCCTCGACTTTCCCCTTCACAATAAACACGTTTAACCAGCTAAATCAGACACATGCAGTGTTACTGCATGAGGAGCTTCACCCATCATGATCCGGAACGGGCTGCATGGTGGCGCAGTGGTTAGCACTGTTGCCTCGCAGCACAAAGGTCGCAGGTTCGAAACTCGGCTGCGGCCTTTCTGCGTGGAGTTGCGTGTTCTCCCCATGCATGCGTGGGTCTCCTCCGGGTTCCCCCACAGATCACAACGTGCCCTATAGGTTATGAATTGTAAGTCGCTTTGGATAAAAGTGTCTGCCAAATAAATAAACATAAATAAACATAATAAACATAAAACCACTGTTTAAAGTGCGCTGCAAGAGTTACCCTTCTGTAACGTGATGAAGGAGCTATTTAATTCAACGAGATCTCAAGATCCCCTGAAGTTCACCGCATGCTAAGTGAAGTATGGACCGGCCATCTATACTTCCCTTTTTAAGCTAGAACTGCCAAGCTGGGAGATCCTGTCGCTGTTATCAACAAAACAACGGTTCCTTCAGAATAAAAGCTGAACCCGCTGACCCAAAGGGGGGTCCCTTCTGACGCTGTGAAACACCTGTCGCTCTTTACCTGGAGACTATCCAAAGACTGGTTTGTCGTGCTGTCGACGCCGTTTCATCGGCTCCAGTACCAGAGGAAGGTCGTGGACCTGGCATCCTGATCTGTACGGGAGTCTCACTGAAGGGTATGTAGAGCGACATAAATGGCGTCTCATGTTTTTTTTATGACCACGGTTCAAACGTTGATCAGTTAGGAGCAAAACGAGTCTTCCTCGACCATGGGACAAGACTTTCCACGTGGTTGATCAGATTCGAGAAGCTAGAGGAGGGCAACGAACTAAAAACGTACCGATACCAGCGTCTTCTCGCCCATGTTGGTTTACTCAGTAAAGAAAAACAAAAGTTGTGTGCAGGTTGCTCTCGGAGTCATGTGACTCCGCCCCATCCGGGTAATTATCCTCTGTTGTTATAGCGGTGAACTGCTCAGTACATCGTGATATTGATTTGAGGCCAGATCACCCGGCCCTGTGAGAAGCTAACCAATGCACGGGTTGAGGTTAAATAACTTGTTACCCGCTGAAGGACCACCCCCTGCAGTAACCAGCCAATAGGAGGCTCCTACCTGTTTGCTTAGTTTAGACTCAGGAGGACTTTTTTTGACCAAGTGGAGTAACTTAGTATTATTACTACTATTATTAGTATATGGGCCATTACATGTGAGTAGCAGCACTTCTGAGTGGCCTATGAGGAGCTTAAGCCACGCCCATCTCCATCCAGACCACGGGTCCTCTACTGTAGGAAAAATGAATGGAAGTCTATGAGCCAATAAGGTCTTTCTGATCCCGTTTGTTATGAACCATTGATTCCACACCATTTTAAACCTGTTTAGAGGCTCTCATCTACAACAGGCGGCAAAAGTTCTTTTAGGTTTTGTGTGAAAATATGCAGCAATGCCCGTCCAACCCATATGACGTCATTAAGCGAGACATGGAGAAGGGCTGCGAGTCCAGCGAGCTTCACACCCTTCTTCCAGGATGAAAAAAGGAGCATTAGACGTGGAGAAAACGTGGAGATACGTAGCAGCTACGCTGGGGAGAGGCGGTTTCGCTGTGACGTCACAGAGGGAGCCCAAGTCCCTCATGTGGGCCATTCCCATCTGTACCGGGTCGGCCCGGGCCGGGTAGCCCCAGTCGGCCCCAGCCTGGCCCGGTTGATTCCACACATCCTTGTCTTAAGCCCATGTGGGCTGATTCTACCCACCAATCAGAGGCTTGCTCTAATGGAAGGTGTGAATGGGCTGATTCTACCCACCAATCAGAGGCTTGCTCTAATGGAAGGTGTGAATTTGCTGTCAGCAGTGGGCGTGTTGGCCCTGGTCGGCCTGAAGCAGTACCCCTCGGGAAGAGGGCCGAGAATGAGCCTTGGTTGGCCCGGGAAAATTCCAGGCCACCCAGATATGTAAACAACCTACGCTACCCGGCCCGGGCCGACCCGGTACAGGTGGGAATGGGGCTATGGATCCCTGAAGGAGGCTAAAGAGCCATTTTCTAACCCGCTTTGCCTCACGCCCTGGATCACGCGTGTTGTACTGCAGTTTAAATGAAAACTAATGATGGGTGTTTCGCTATCCTGTACTATGAGATTTATCAGCTTGTAAAAGTTCGTAATTAGCGTGACTACACACCAGAAATCGGCACGTCGCATATGTGACATCACCACATAAGCTCCTCCCCCCTAGCGTAGCTGCTACTTACCACATGGCCAGATTTATGGTGGATCTTTCCTCCTGTGGGAAGTTTGCTGAACTTACAGCCTTTTTCCCTCAGTTTTCTCCATGTCTGGTTCGATGACGTCACTTTCATGAGGCGCATTTGTAGTTTGGGACTTATTTTCACATAAAACCTAAAATAGCGTTTCCCCCCGTTTGAAAATAAGCGCATTCTTGGTATCAAAATGTGTCTTTAAAATTTACAGACATCATGTGTGAAATCCATGGAACAAAACAAGCGGAGGTAGAAAATAGCGTTTTTAGCCCCGTTGACTTGTGTTCAATTTTTTGTTCTTCGGGGAATCCGTGGTGAGGAAGTAGGTGGGCGTGGCTTAGGCTCCCTATGTGCAATGTCCAACTTGTAGTCAATTTAATTACTTTTTACAAGCAAATGAACCTCAAATTACAGGACTGACATAATCAAAACACTTAACTATCATCATTTAAATTGAAGTACAACATACGTGTGATTCAGGGAGAGAGGCAAAGCGGATTAGAAAACACCTTTTACAGCTCCGTTCAGGGGACCCATGGAAGGGGAGGAGACTTGGGCAGAGTGAAGCACCAACATATGGACTCAGGTAGAGGTCACACTTACCAGGACTGAGTGCATTCCCATGTAGATTCTGCTGCTGCAGACCAGCAGACACCAGCAGAGAGCCAAGCTGAAGCCCAACGTGGACGGGTACTGAGGAGGAGACAGGAGACGGCTCACAGTCAAGACAAACCACCAGAAACAGTTATGAGGCATTTCAACACCAGCAGCGTCAAAAACAAACAACTTCAGCTATAATCACTATTTGGGGCTTTAGATGAATGTGAGACGTTAGAATTTTTTCATGAAAAACTGTTTTTGGGAGAAATCAGACGTACTTAGTTTGATGGTTTTAAAGAGGAAAACCTCCAGAGGAGTTATGGAGCTACTCCAGCTCTCCGTTCTGCTGCTGGAGGTCAGTCAAACATGGACCCTTCACTCTCTGATCACATTAAAACAGCTCCTGGTCCAACTGTACGGAGATCTAGGTGAGAAGCTGCCAACACGTACAGGACTCAGACAGCATCGTAAATATTTCAGTGGAGCATTGCGTTACAGATCCACCTGATCTGAAACCAGAACAGCAGGAAGACGCAGCATTTATCCACCAATCAGCTGCTAACAAGGTGGCACGAGGAATGATGATGGCAGATAAAAGAAGTAAAAATGTTTAGACAGATCTACTGAACAAATACTTCAATCCAGTCCAAACACAGAGCTCACACACCAGCTTTACGGTTCTGACAGATTATTGACCTTCAGACACGTAATCTGGGTTGGTGGCAAACAGAGCCCCGAGTCCTCCGTGCTCTACAACTGCTCTCAGCAGCCAGACCAGAAAAGCATCACAGGTAAATCCGACATGCGGGTGAAACTGAAAAAAATGCTAATAAGGTCCGAAAGTCCGTTTATTTCAGTAATCCATCTTAGACTGAGAGACCATCTAAAGGCTCGGGACACCTCTGCAGGTGTTCTGGGGTCATTAGCTGACCAGAGAGTGACACTAAGAGTCTAGACCACTGAACCAATCTTCTAGTAGTCTGAGATGTTGAATGTGGGGTTTTCATCAGCTGTAAGCCATAACCATCAGTTAGAACTAACAAAAGCTGAACCATCTGGATTTGCATGGACCGAGTCCGTCTCACAGATTAGTTTCAGCTTTAAGATTAATTACTGGCATAAACGAGCTTTTGATCCACATTGGTTCACCTGTAACCATGCGGAAGCAGCACGTGCAGCAAGCACATCGCTCATGTCTTCATGGGACATGTCTCTGAGCAAATGTAGCTGCTTTAGTCGCTGAATCATCCTAATCTGTGAAGTTCAAACCTTTTGTAACGCTGTTGTTTTCCTTCTTTGTCATTGTGCTTTCGCTGTAACGTGTTGTTGTTGCGCTGCATTCCTGGATCAGGTCACTCTTAGAAATAATGTTTGGTATTTCAGTTTTCAACCAAATAACACATAAAATGGTCCAAAAGTGTAATCCATAATCAAGAATGTGAGATTATCCTGCTCTGGATGACAAATATACAAACAGGACAGAAATGCGTCTGTACGGCCAGAGAGAGCCGTAACCAACACGGTTTGAGTTACTGGTCAGATGAAGGGGATCCATCAGGGATTATTTCAGGAGGATTAACATTGGTTGTGAGGAAGTGTTGTGGGATCAGACATGAATAGATCATGACAGATGACGACTGCTGCTCCCATTCATGGGACAGTTGGATTATTTTACAGGGATTTGTGGCTAAAGACCCATTTATGAATGGTTGGACGAATGGTGAATTTTAGAGATTTTACATATGAATCAGATCATGTTTAAATCAGACTTTTTCTTTGGCCTTGTGAGCAGCAGCTTTTAGAGTTTATGGCTCAGACTAAAACAGTTCCTTTGGATTTTCTGAGCTGACGAAACACGGTGACGGACGGAGAGGCACCAGAGTGAAGGTGACGTGGTTCAGATTATGAAGGATGAAATAAAAAAGGTCTTGATGGTTGCAGGACAAATAACATCCATTAATGAAGTTATAATGGCTCTAAAGTTGATATCAAACCAAACTTGTTTATGAAGTTCTTGACACTAAATCCATCTCACATGAGGCAATTTCAGCTGTTTTATTTTGGATAGTTTCAGTACCTTCCACAATGAGCCATTTCAGGGCCACGCCCACCCATCCCCCACTTATGCTGCTATAAGCTGAGAAGCTCCAACATACAGGGAAGGGGCTTGTAGCAGAGCTGCCACTCCTCCAGCAGCAGCTCTCTTACACACAAGGTGGTTTGGTGTGAATTCCCTGTTTGTGACATCACAAACGGGAATGCTTCGAAACGGCTCTTTTAGGTACATAATTCCAAATCCCAAACACCGACAGAAAATGTGGAGAGTTTACAGAGCATGCAGAGAACCACATGGCAGCACAAAAGGATGAAAACCGTAATTGTTGCAGAATTTGTCCCCTTCAACTGTAACTGTAACTGTAACCCGGGTTGCCAAAGAAGAAGAAGAAGAAGAAGTAGTATAAAGCTGCAAGCAGCATCGTTCGGCCCTCGTAGATCCACACCGCTCCAACCTGGCCGGCAGTCTGGTGCACCCGGGAACGTCCGCTGAACATAAACATCGACCACCCCGACACCAGAAACCGCAAACGGTCTCCTCGTCTGCACCTCCCCCTGACTCAGCATCTTCTCGGAGCCCACCATTTAATTACATGTCTCACCACTAGGGGATACTCCATCTTTACAACACTGGTGCTGTGATGACACAGACCAAGTTGAATGCTATTCCGACCACGTTTTTACAAGTCATTGAAGGTTAAAGTTATCTAGGGGGCACTGTGACCAACCACAGAAAAATCCCATTGAGGTCAGCTTTGGTTGACAAAAATGGTTTTCTGTTAATTTGGCATCAATCAAATGTTGTGTGTGTGCTATCTAGAGCCAAAAGGCTGTAAGTGGGTGGAGTTACAGTGATTTGAATGAGTGAGCACACACACGTGTTGATTGCAGTTGTGTGATGACTCCCACCATGTTTGATATAGTTTGGAGCTTTTTTGTAGAAGTTTCAAAGGTTTTATTATATCTAGGGGGCGCTGTCCCAAATTCAGGAAATATTCCATGAAGAAGTTTGTAGGTTGACAACAATCATTTGTGTGCAGTTTGGTGTGAATTTAATTTAGTTTGTGGCTAGATGTCGAATGACCACAGAGATTTTTGTAACTCTACTCTATTCGAGTATGAAGTCATAGCCACTTATATTTTTTGGCGAGTAGTTTAACTTCGAGGCCTGGTCACCCCTCCTCAGCATATACGAAAAGTCAGTTTCATTTTTTCTGTTTGATCGCCCATCCCTTCTGAGCAATTTCCCACAATTTCGAGACGATCGTGCGAAAAATGATCGAGTAAATCAATCAGAAACGGCCAAAACGGGGTCAAAATCACCACTTCAAACCAAAATGGCCGACTTCCTGTTTGATGTTGACCATGGTTGCAAGAGGCTTTTCTGTGCGGACTGTTGAGTACTATAAGTGTACAAAATTTCATAACTGTACGATAAACTAAGGTTTATGGAGGGGGGTATTTTTCACATTCTAGGGGGCGCTGTGGAGCTAGTTTCATTGCGATGTTTTTGGGACGTTTAAAATGCAAAATTTTACACCACGCCTGACATGTGTGCAAAAATTCCTGAGTTGTCAGGTATGCTGAGGCCTCCAAAAAACCAATTTACTTGGCGGAAGAAAAATAAACAGAGCAGATACAAGGGGCCTTCACAGCGCTTTTGCTGCTCGGGCCTAAAAAGATCATTTCTATAGCGCATTTGAAGATAAAAATCATGAGGCGCTTCACAAAAACAAAAAATGTAAAAATAAAAAAAGAATTTAGAAAATGGTTAAAAATATATTTTAAATTAGCAAAAAATAGACAATTGTGATTAAAAATGTTAAGAAAGAGAGAGAGTGAATAGGAAAGAGGGAAATCAGTGGATCCTGAGGAAGGTGGGATAGGTGGGGAGAGCAGAATAAAGAGAGAGAGGTGAAGAAGGTCATACAAAAGCCAGCTTGAACAAGTGAGTCTTCAGCTGCTTTTTAAAGGAGACCACTGAGTCCACTGATCTCAGGCTCAGGGGGAGAGAGGTCCAGAGTCTGGGGGCCACAGCAGCAAATGATCTGTCACCTTTGACCTTTAGCCTGGTGCTGCACAACCAGTAGGCTTTGATCACTGGACCTCAGGGACCTGCTGGGGGTGTAGGGACTGAGAAGATCACCAATGTAAGATGGTGCTTGTCCATGTAAGGCCCTATAGACCAGAACCAGGACCTTGAAATGAACCCTGAAGTTGACTGGCAGCCAATGAAGGAACTCTGCAACAATTCCAGAGATTAACTTAAGTTCTGAGATGTGATTAAAGTTTCAAACAAACTCTCTAGCAGGGAAACTAAAGCTCTGAGGGGAGCTGCTGGTCGCCGGATGCTTGAACTTTAGGAGAAGTGGTCATTTGTGAGTCAGCTCGCATTACTGGAGACTCGTTTTAATGGTAAACATAGTGGACCTCCACATGCCCCTCCCTTTATTGTACAAATAAAAACAGACAAACTAAGACAACACTGTTGCTTTGCACAGAATCTAGACTTGGAAGTGAGAAAACAAAAGCAAAGGAACAAGCAGGAAGAGTTGCAGCGTTCCCACCTAAAGTTCCTGCTAAGTGGAGGAAGTTCAGCACAAAGCCTGCTTGCAAGATTGTTTTTGTTCCGAGGATAAAGTCCCAGGCACAAACTTCATTCCATCACGGAGTCTGACTTCATTGCCAGCAGAAGCAACATCTGGCTGACGTTACTGGGAGCTAAAAGAGGGCGGTGGGATGAGAGCAGGATGGTCGGATCGCAGCCCATCTACACCCAAACATTCCTGCTTTGCTCAGACACGTCAGACCGCCAGCAGGAAGCCTCCCAGAGCATCCGCGGTACCGGTCCCCCCTTCACTCGGGGTTTAACAAACACAAAACACGACTTTTGTTAAACACTGAATTTTTACTCTGAAAATCAGTACTTGGAGTTTCTTTCATTCAAAATGCAAAAATTCAACAAGAGTTTTGTTGTTGAATTTTTGCTGGTGACATTTTTACGTCAAAACTGTTGTTGAAATTTTTGCTTTTCACAGAAAAGTCATATTTTGGTGAGTCTGCATTTCTCCCTCTAGTGTTGAGGAGGAACTCAGGACCTACAGGCCAGATGGAAACAAACTGGGATTTATTGGAGGATGAAAAAGCGCATGATGATCTCCAATGGTGTCAGCTCGTTTCTGAATCAGGATTACTTTTGACGTGTTGGGAGTAGAAATACTAGCGGGAATGAACAGAAAACGGCTTTACATTAGTAGTACTGTTAGCACTGTGGAGCTAACTCAAACATCAAGTGCTAGCTACCGAGAATCACCCTTCGAGATTTCTGGGTAAAACTGGATGAGCTTTTAGTCAAAACAGCACCCATTTTTATTTTAGCACCAGTTCATTACTCCTTAATCACTAAAATGGTGTTTGCAGCCACTAATAATATAAAGACCTGATAAATTCAGAGTGAACCATCCATATTATTGTTTTACCAAACTGCATTTTACATTCCGATCCTGACTGTGGGATTTTATTTGGATGCTGCTTTGCCTCGACCTACCGATCATTCTGGGATTGTGACACTCTTCTAAAGGAAAACTAGTAATCATCAGGTAAAGGTGCCATTTGCAGGAACGACATCCTGTGATTAGGGTTATCGTTGCGGTCACATCTGGTGCTAGCATTTGATGGTAGGGAGCACTTACTACACTTATTACGGTAGTTCATCTCTGGCCTTACAGGAAGCGTGGTTGTTTGCCGGCTTGCTGCTAGCTCGCTGTTACAGCTCTGAACGACTCATTAAAGGAAGAAAAACGCCACGATTGACTCGTTATTCTTCACACACACATTTCACTGTAACTTTGAGTTGTTGAAAACATAGCTTGAGATATTTTTAGAGCTGACTATTTGCGTTACCGTTGTTAGCTCAACGTTAGCCTCTAGCCTGCTTCCTCTGATATTAGAGTCCAACACAAAGATGCCGTGGCTTCTTCGGGGTACAAGAAATAACTTCTGAGTCGCTCCTGTTTGTTGGCTTTGGTTCTTTAAACAACTCTGAAGCTTTTCTCGGTGTTGAATTACAAATACTGGCGTTGCAGCGTTAGCTTGGTGCAGATTTGGCAACCTCACAAACTCCCTGATTGTAAACAGTAACCACATCCCTCTTTAACCTTTTTGAAAGGAGAACTATCAACCCCTCCACCGGCTGAATGAAGAAGACCAGACAGCTTTATTAGTACAGAACATTTGCTACACAAGCGTAACCGTCTTCCAACCTGACTGAGATGGTTTTGTGATTATGTAGAATTTGCTGCTGTAATTTGACTTTATTATTCATATAATAACTTACGATAACCTTTTGTTTTACTGTGGCTTGTTTCTTGATGCTTTATGGGCTGTGTGGACTTTGTACTTCATACAGCAGATTAACATTTCAGCTAATCACAGCTTTCAGGTCACAAACGATCCCAGACGGCTCCGTCTTCACTTTAGTATCAGTAAAATATAAAGAATAGAAAATGATGTCGCTGCATCATTAAATTAAAAAATATTTATGTTTTTGGGATAAAATGCAGATTACACAACACCCCCACCATCCTGATCATGTCCAACTCTGTCAGGAAGAAAGTGTCCACCACAGCGATGACATCACACAATCAGACTACAGCTCCTGGTGAGTCAGGTTACACGAAGAATGAAAAATTCATGGGGAGTCAGATCAGATGGCTGTGTTTTGGTAAAATGAGTTAGCCATTTAAAAAAAAACAACATAAAACTGTGCAGAACATAGTCATCCATTTCTGTTTCTCCCTGTCTGCTACTGCTTTATGCCGTCATGGATCCATTATTCTCATTAAAGTAAACAAACAGAAAAACGAAGCTTCTAAAAGCACGAGCGAGTCTGAAACGTCGGTAACGGTGTTGCCTGCTGCTCTGGACAGACTCTACTTTTGTTGTTTTTACTTGCGATTGTCACAAAAGCAGAAGTGAGAGAAACATCTCCGTGTGTAGGTTCACACTGCAGCCAGGAACAAGGTGATCTGGTGGCGAACGCATCTGCAAACCGGAGCTGTCCGTTTGTGATGTCATCAGCCAGGACGCGTGCAGGAATCAGAGCACGAGCACACAGGACGGTGACGTTTACCTGTAGCTCAGCTGGCTTTAGGTTTTATTTCCAAACAGCTAAATGACAAACATCCTACACCTCAGCAGTAGCTAGTAGGGTTGTCACGATACTAAAATTTCAAACTCGATTCGATACTGGGGGAAAAAACTCGATACTCGATTACGGTACTATTTAAAAACACCAATTTATTGAACAAGTTTATTCAAAAAATAACATTCCTCAAGTGCTTAAACCTTTCAAGTATCAGCATTTTTTAAAACGTGCATACAAAAACTGGCGAAAGTTAACACTTTAAATCATGAATTGTCTCACTATATATACACTATTTGCAGAGTGATGTTTTGCTGCTTAAACTCTGTTTAAGGTGCATTGTTGTCATAAGATGTAATGCCATATGTTTTGTTCTGTACTTTTGAACAACTCTGTTGGTCAATAAAAGGAGAAAACGAATTTCTCCACAGTAGGACAAAGGTACATCTACCGGTAATCTTAATAAAAACAGATTGGCGCACGGCAGTGACGTCATTAAAAGCGCCGGTTAGATTAGCCGCGGCCAGTCTGTTTACGTCTAGAAATCCCAGACTCGCTCCAAATGAACAGGGGAATCACGTTAATGATTCCTAACAAAACCTTTCGACACTGAGAGGTTTTGGTGCAGATAGTGTCTTATTTCGAGGCTGCACCATGGGTGCCCGTCCGCACCCGTTATATGGATATACACTGATGGCGATTCGCCGATGGATCTAAATACCCCGGGGAATCCAAGTAGCACCAAAGTTGTCAGCGTGAGTAAACAAATGTACTGCATGCTAGAAATTAAGTCCGGGTTGCAATAAACGGGAGTTTCCTTTAAGCACATAAGCGTGAATATACAACTACGTGTCGGACTTGGTATGCTAATTAAGTTGGGCTGTGAAGCGCCTCCCAAATTCGCTGTTTATGTTTTTGTTTGTTTATTTGGCAGACAAAACTTGGATCGGAGACAACTCATGTGGGAAATTGCAATGTAGCCATGCGGCGTCTTCTTCTTCTGTTTGTCTGGGAGGCGGAGGCTGCTTTACGGCATCTGGCTGTCGTGCGTGTCGGTGTACTTGAAGAAGGCTGTGAATAATAGTCCATAATATCAATATCACAGGGATGGAATATCTAATTTAGATACCACTTTTAGCATCGATTTATATCTAGGTGTCGATTTTTTTGACAACACTAGTAGCTAGTATACTTTAACTCAGTCCTCTGAGACAGTTTCAGTGCATTTTGCATTGCTAACAAATAAACAACCTTACAGTGTTTAAAAAAATTAAGTTGTGTGAACTAAATAATAGGGATGTCCCATTTCGATAATATTAAGTAATTCGATATCAGTCCAAAACCACTGCATCGGATTAAATCGGACCGCATCAGAAATCTCCAATATAAGCAGTTCAATAAGGTTCACATGTTAGCAACCATTGGCAAAAAAAGACATTTTTTCATACTTACTGTTATTGGCGCTTGTTTTCCGATTTATTAATATCACTTGATCAAGCCTTTCATTCATTTCACACCACAAAATAGGTAAAAGTATGTATGATTTGAGCTTATATCGTATCGGATTGATATCGGTATCGGTCAATACTGAAAGCTGCAATATCGGTATCGTATCGGAAGTGAAAAAGTTGCATCAGGACATCCCTACTAAATAAGTCATCATATATTTGACATTTTTACCATAAAGAACATTTTGTTGGATGCATTGTTACCTGGTGACTAGTAGAAACCGACCTCACCGACTCAGGATCTCTTCAGAAATGTAAGACAGTGTTTAAATCAGTTGAGTGTGCAGCAGCAGGCTCGTCGTTGTGATAGTTCTGACACGATGAAGTGGAAAGACTTCAAACATGTGTTGTTGTAGTTGTGGGCAGCTCTTTGAACTGCCTTGGTTTGAGGCGGTATTCATTCCGATTGATGAGCTAACGGCTAGTCCAGGCCAAGACCAGCATTGTTATAAAGCAGCTTTCCTCAAATATTCCAAAGCAGTTAATGGTATAAACACTTAAACACTATTGCAGCAGAAATATTATTAGATTTCTACCAGACTGCTGTACAGGAAGTGCTAGGGCTGGCAAACTACAGAACTACACGTAAACAAACTACAAAAACCAGAGATGGACTGTAGGCTGTTCTATGAGCTTGGCTGAACTATGGTTTATGTTTTTTTTTTTGTTTGTTTGTTTCAGAGCTGCAGATGTTGTGAAAAATGCCAGACCACTTCCTGTTAGTGAGCAGGAAGTGACGTGCGTGTTAAGTACCTCCCAGCGGCCGTAGGTCATGAAGAAGAGGGCGAAGGGGATGGCTGTCCCCGACATGGCGTGGGTGGACGGCATGCTGTACTCGGAGTTGTAGAACACCTCCACCTTCACCACGGGTGGAGAAGCAGGCCGAGACCAGCCGATCACGTCCTTGGTGCACTGTCCCAGGTACATGACCCAGACCCACACCATGATCAGCCGCCTGCCCACGAACGCCTCAACGTTCCATATGATGAACGGGAAGAACGTGATGTAGAAGAACTCGTTGCCCAACTCGGTTCCGAAGGTGAACAAGTAGTACAAGAGCCGGTTCTCTATCACGAACTCTTGCCCCGCGTCTCCTGTCAGGGAGTTTCTGCGGAGGGGCTTCACCGTGCTGCCCTGAGAGGAACCCGGGAGCCCCTCTAACCCCGAACCCGGGCGGACAGCACCGTGACCGACCCGAGCTGGGGCAGCATCTCCTGCTGATGCCGCCACGGACGCAGCGGCTCCGTTCTGGGATGCATTTCCTATCTCGTGTTTTAGATTTGTAGACGCATCCCCAATCCTCCTCCTCGGCTGAATACTTTCTCCTGCTCCCGTTAAACTTTCGGTTATGTGGGGATGGAAAACCCCGTTGTTGTGTGAGTGAGTCTGGTCCGCTGGCTTACAACTGTCCGCACAAACGGCTCCGGGAAAAGTCCCCCGTACCCCGCACAAGTGCTGAAAGCGGGCGACGAGGTTGGGGTCTTGTAGATAGCGGAGTTGCTGCTTCATCTTCTCCATGCTGGACCGGCTTTCAGTCACTGTCGTAGCCGCCAGGAAGCGCTCGGATTCGGCTGTTAGTCAGAAGTGCACGCTAGCCCCTTGCTAACGCAAACACGCATCTTTCCTGAGCTGTGCTCAGACACGAACCGTTACAAATCGCGTGTTAAAGAAATTAAAGTAGAGCGGAAGTTGTCCGGAGACCCAGAAAACTCCACCCGATGCGTCTGTGCATCAGAGGAGCTCCTATAGTTACTGACAGCTGAAACCGCGGCCGCCGCGATGCCTTCAGGTGTGCTCGGACACGTGAGCTTTTCGTTCTTCTTCTATTACTACTACTAAGGTAAAAGCAGTTGGAAAACAGCTTTGAAACGAAACACTTCCCCCTAGCGGCCACGGAGTTCGGATTAAGGGATTCTTCTTCCCGTTTTTTAAAAATAAATCACTAATGTGATTGAAAACAGCGTGTTTAAGTTTCTTTGATTTATTTTAAATGTGTAAGCACCAAACCTACAAAATAACACATTATAAAACGTAACTTACTGGATTGACGAGGGACAGAAGAAATTACCTTTCTTAAAATGTTATTTTATTTTTTTAAGTCTAACCTATTTGTTTTAGTCTTTTTAAACATATTCTTTACTTTTTCTTACATTTTTGCCGCTTTTCAGCACAAGTTCTTTGGGACAGACACAACTCATGTCACTCAAAATACTTTATTTGACAAGAAACCACCCGAAAGATGTTCAACAACCCCATTTTAAACCCATTTTAAAATAATTTATCTTAAAATTAATTTTTTTGTCAAAATAGATATTTTTGACATTTTGTTTGTACATTTTTCTCTCTTAATTGTGATTATTTTAACAGTTTTTCAGATGGTGAAAGTGGTTTAAATGCTCAACAGAAAGAGAAGGTGAATGCATGAAACATCCAACCATGTTGGTCATTTCAGCAAAATTCAGAGGAGAAATAACAAACTAGATGTAGTTTTAGGCGTTCTTCTTTGTAAAATAAAGGCATTTGACTCAGCAAAGTTTATGCATAAAATATTGAACCACAAAAAAAGTTGAACTCTAAAAAACTGATTGTTTTTACATCAACAACTAAAAGTATGATTTTTAAATGAAAACTGAAATGTAAGCGCCACCAATCTGTGTGCAAACATAAAGATAATGCCTTCTTCTGGAAAACTCAACCACTGTCATAACAAAAATATTGTATCCGTTATAGAAATATTTCACAGTATTTTAAATTAGAGTTCATGCAACAGTAGTGATTTACATCAGATTTGGGATTGGGATTAAAAATGGGGGTCACTTATGTTTTTGAGCAGCAGAGGGCGCCAAAGTTGCAGAAATAAATACATTATCACGGTTCAATGGTAGAAACAACCCCCTCGACATAAGCAAATGTTTTTTTCAGCCTCTTTTTTAGCAGAACTAACACCATCCAATAATATTTCACACAGTAGCACAAAGAAACAACAAAAGCTAGCCAGTGAAGTTCCTCCTGCAGGCCCGGGGGCATCCAGAGCTGCCCGACCGCTCATGGGTCACATGAGAAACTGCATTAATCAAAGTCAGTAAGACAAGACAGTTAGAAGCTTCAGAGCTGCGTGTCAAAAGCAGATTTCCTGCTGATCGCAGAGCAGAACTGTCTGGGTGTACAACACCCTCCTTGATTCTGTCAGAGAGAAGCAGCCACCAACTTCCTCTGGTTGAGGCTCTTCAAACTGCATCACTGTGATCTCGCGCAGGCGGCGGGGCAGAGAGGTCAGCCGTGGTCGTCCAGGTTACAGAGCAGAACCTGGCGACTGGAGCCGAGGCCCGGGCAGGTCCACGGGCAGCATGGCACCAACCGGCAGTGCTGCAGCTCCTTTAGGCAGATGGGTGGGGAGCAGCAGTCTGTCACCAGCAACTTCACCTTCTTCCTGTCTGGATGCATGAGCCTCTGCTGCACACCCACCGGCTCCTCCTCCTCTGCCTCCAGCTCCTCCTCCTCATGGTGGATCTTTCTCAGCAGGTTGTTGATGAGGACGGAGCGCCTCAGGTAAGCCTCGGGGTCCTCCAGGAACCTCAGCTTCTCCAGAGACAGCTTCAGGATGCAGCTCCGGTCCTCCCGCAGCATCAGGTGCTGCCGGTGCAAAAATCACAGTTTTATCTCAGAATGATGGACCAGGGCTGAACACTAGTGCACTAGTGAAGGCTGAGTTCATGGAAAATAAACAGGTGTGCAAATGGGAAAGTAAAGAATGAAGCGTTTGATCATCTTGTGAATGTTGATGACAAAACAAACAACGATTTTACTTTTTGTAAATATCCACGTAGGCCTCCACGCAGATCCTCCTCCTCCGCATATTTCCTCTTAAAGTAGGCAACTTTCGACGTCGCTGGTTGGTTTTGTCTCACTCACAGGAAGCAAGCAGCTGGGGACAACAAGCAGACATCAGACGTGTGTGGGGGGGTGGGGGGGTGGGGGGGGTGGAGTCACTTCATGAGCTGGGCTGAAGCCTTTATATGCTAAAATATCCAATCAATAACACTTCAAGCTCTGATTTCCTTGACGTTTTATTCCAAGAACACAACATTTGCTTAAGGTGACATTTATACAATCATTTTTATTCATTTGGAAACACGAAGTCCAACAAAACGAGATGTTTCTGACCCAGGTCCGTGGTTCTGCCCCAGAGCCATTCTGGGCCTCTTTAGTCTTGTTTTTGGTTCTTGTGCATCCTCGGGTCCGGGATCATTTTATTGCTCTTTTCGGCCCAAAGCCTCCCGTTTCTTACTGGTGCTGGAATTTCTGCCATTTTTATTCATTTTTTTATTTTTTATTTTTTTTTTTTCAGATTTCATCATGATGTACATTTTTTTATGAGCTGTTCTGTTGCTGTGCAACTTTTTAATGCCACGTCTTTCGGGTTTGCATCACTTTGGCGTTTTTTTTTTATTTATCTTTATATTTAGTAGAAAAATCTGTGTTGATCCTAACATTGATTACGTACTTCTATGGAAAATGACTGTTGTTCAGCTGGAAAAGCCCAGATGTGCAGCTTTCAGTTCAGTGTTCATCCCGTATGTACAGTCTATGGTTCATCCATAACAAAGATGCCTGATGTCATCTGCAGGTTGTTTTTGCTTCATACCAAACGCACGGCTCTGAATGTTCATGTCAGCAGTTACCTGCCACTGATTGGTTAAAAGCTGCCGCTGAGCTCTGCGATGGGAGTTCAGACAATCAGAGCCTCCTCCTCATCACCCCCCGCCTCCTGAACAGGAAACCGAGAGACGTTCGAACAATCTGCTTGTGACATTCAGACCCGCCACTCAGCACCATCTGAAGGTTTCATAATCAGTTCCAGTCTCCTGAAGTTCACGGTGGCTCATAAAAACTAAAGATTGAAGCCTTTATAAAATTCTTGATTCTGAGTTTCGTGACTATTTCTGCAGAAATACTGATATTCCTGCAGGACTTCGCCCCTAGATGCACCAGGAGGGCTAAATCTGGCCGCTAATGGTGCATTTTTGTTTGTAAACAATGAAATAATTTCCTTATAAATCCACAGGACACCCAAAAGCAACACGAGTAAACATTTAAAACGATGGAAGACTGCAGCTGTTTTATGATGGCAGCACTTCACTCTGCTCTGAGCTGGATTTAAACGTTCTGTTAGCACGTTGTTACATCTGCAGAGGTCTCCAGTAGGAGTGTAAGTCGCTCTCGGGGACAAAAACGCTCTGGTGTGCCTGTTTGAGGACGTAGAAGTCAGCTGGAGGAGAAAGGTTCAGATGTGGAGTCTGATTTCCTGATTTTGGGACATCTTGCCTCTGATTGGCTAACAGCAACACGACCCTACCACTGACTCTGTTTGCTCTGCAACGTTGATGTTTTATCTCTACAAACAACACACGCCTGGAGGAGTTCTGCTGTGTGGTGAAGTTGTTAACGGTTTTTACCTCTGCTAGCCAAGATAAGCTCTGCTGTTTCCTGGATGCTAAGCCAACAACAGCCTTCCCCGTTGTGAGTCAAGATGGGTGAGTCCATGAAAGTTAAGTGACATTGTGACGTAGATGTCAGGATTTTCTAATCCTCGTGGATTTACATCTGTTTTCCATCAGAAGCTAAAGCAGGAGATGGGTGTAGGAGACTATTTTCATGTTCAGCCTGCATGAAAAAGTCAGAGTCACCCGTTAGAATCTGAAATAATCATAAAAAGTTTATCAGTGAAGGACATTTCTCTCAGCAGAGGCTGTTCGGCGTGCTGTCCACAACAGGTAAGGTAGGAATTATGCATCAGAGAAAAAAACAACCAAACTAACATCAAATTAAACAAAAACAAACGTGTAAAAAAGACAAAATCATGAAAAAAACTGTTAATAAATATGATTCTTATGATTTTATCCCCGCAGTTAGAGGATGTGTGTGTGTGTGTGTGTGTGTGTGTGTGTGTGTGTGTGTGTGTGTGTGTGTGTGTGTGTGTGTGTGTTTGGTTTGTCTGTGTGTGTGTGTGTGTGTTTAGTTTGTGTGTGTGTGTGTGTGTGTGTGTGTGTGTTTGGTTTGTCTGTGTGTGTGTGTGTGTGTGTGTGTGTGTGTGTGTGTGTGTGTGTATGTGTGTGTGTGAGTGTGTGTGTGTGTGTGTATGTGTGTGTGTGAGTGTGTGTGTGTGTGTGTGTTTGGTTTGTCTGTGTGTGTGTGTGTGTGTTTAGTTTGTGTGTGTGTGTGTGTGTGTGTGTGTGTTTGGTTTGTCTGTGTGTGTGTGTGTGTGTGTGTGTGTGTGTGTGTATGTGTGTGTGTGAGTGTGTGTGTGTGTGTGTATGTGTGTGTGTGAGTGTGTGTGTGTGTGTGTGTGTAGGCTGTCATAAATCAATCATAAAGTCAGAGTGAGCAGCTTCATGGCTGAAGCCCATTCATGCCGGCTCTCCCGAGGGTGGTGCAGTGCCTCACACGCACGCGCGCGCGCGTCCTGTAGTGTTTTAACTATAGAAGGAGCTCTTATCTAATCCTTTGGACTCAGGAGAATGCCCAAATGTCCAGCGGGAACATTTTGTGTTGAATCTGCAGCCAGAACCAGAACACGAGTTCTTGTGAATGTGAGCTGGACTCCAGCAGCAGAGTAAACAGAAGAGCTTTGCTTTGACCTTCTGAGAGGATCTAACGACCTCCTCTTCCTCTGACACCTTCAGTTTTTCCTTCACGTTCCCCATTTGGATGTTTCTGCTCTAACCTGTAAACGTTCATCGCCACTTACCCGAGCTGCTGCTCTAAATGAGTTATTACACACGTGAGCTCCTCACCTGTGACGTAGCTCCGCGCGCTGCTGTCCTCTCTGCGCCGCGTCCACCGACCTCACGCCCGCGCAGCCACGCTCCCGCTCGGCTTCAGCCCGGGGTCGACTCGGCTCGTGGCGGAAACACCGGGCGGAGAGCTCCAACTCCTGTCGGGGTGAGACCAGACGCGCTCTGCTCCCTGGAGTTTGAAAACATCCCGTTCACAGCAACAGGAGAGCGCGCGCGCGTCCTGATTGGTGCTTACGTAGCCAGATGTTTCCTGTTGCTAGGAGACTGCATCCGTCATCGCCGCTTTTTTTCTTCCTAAATACACAAAGAAGCCAGTTGTTCTGAGTCTGTCTGTGTTTTATAGTTCCTCTTGACTCACTGCAACCGTTTCTGTTTGAATATAAACATTTTTAGCATCATTAGCATTAAAATTACGTTTATAGTTTAATTAATACTTTGTTGTCTATTTAAAAATCAAACAATTCTCAATTTGAGTAAAACCATTAAGGGGCAACTATGAATGAGAATGAAAAATTCGTTGAACACAAATCCAAACATCTGGCTAGGTATTTAGTTTAACGTGACATTTGGATTAAGCATCATTTTGGTCATGATTTCCTACGACGAACGAGGACAGATTATTAAAACTCACAGTCTTCCATTTCCAATCAACGTTTTTCTCCTTGAATGCAGAATATTTTAGGGTTAATAATGGAAAAGGCCTGATGTGGATTCAGAAAGAGGTTTTTATTGGCAACAATAAAACTTTGTACAAAAAGGTGTTTTCTTTGTGCTGCAGGCGTTCCACATGCAGGATTACAGCCAGTTCAAGATCCATGTTCATGTTCACATGCCCAAAGTGACAGAGGCATCGTTGTTTCCATAACAACCGTACTCTGCTTCAGCATCAGCAACAGGATGTGTGCCAGGAAAGGCCGTCGACAGATGCGGAGCAATAGACGAAAATCACAAACTAGTAAAAAAGAAGAGCAAAACTTTATCCTACCCTTCATGTCAGGACTACTACATTGTGTTTCCGTTTAGACAACTTGACTCACTCAGTGGTAGAGAAGGATGGGGAATTAAACAACCAAAACGGTCTGAATGCAGATTCAAATGTTTGGTTCGATGTTAAAACAAAATTATAATTGTGCTTTTAATAAATGTGGGTTTTAAAACCAGTCGAAGCAGAATGATCCCACAGCAAAACCATCAAAGACACAGGATGCAACAACTACAGGTGGTAGTAGTTTATATGGCATCTTCCTTTGAGGCTGTTCACCCAATCCTAAGAGTAAAAAGTTCCTTACATTGCAGCAGGAAGCCATCCCATCATGGATCATCAGACTCCCCCAGAGAAGAACATCAGGTGACCTTCCACTAAGATTCTCAGGACCAGTGGGAGAAACCTGACATCCAAAGAACGTCACCGACTCCCCTCCAGCTGTGGACCTCCTCGCTACCCCTGAGGCAGAGGATTTGCTTATTCTTAACCTCGCCACATCTTCCCTCAGCAGAGACCAGGATTTCACCTTTTTTCCAAATATGGGGACACCTTTTGCAGACAAGTGCATAGATGTGTGGGTAACCTCTGAATGGAGGAGGTGGGAAAAAGAGCCCCGGACGCCCATGAGGGAACATCATAGCTGCACCATGGAGGACACCTGGGTCAACATCCAAGCTGGACCCAACCCAACGGACAACATCAGGTTCATCAGGGAGGACACCAGAGGCAATCTGTGAGTCCTACAGAATCCCAGCATGGCCGGTGTGCTCTAGGGAGGGTGGATGTGATCCGGCTGAAGTCTAAATCATCCAAAGATGACGCCAAAGCTGTTAAAATTAGCTGTGTTCCTGTGCCGACGCCATCTTTGTAGTTTTTCTCTGTCAAAGCTCTGGTGCCCATGCCCATCGTCTTTTCAAACAGAGTGCTGTGATTGGCCGGGCATAAATTGGTTGGGCCAATGGTAGACCTGCTGAGGATACAATGGAGCGCGACTAGAATGACCTGCAAAGAAAACTCTTCTGCCAACACGGTTGGTCTAGATTTCTAGACTAACGTCCCGCTGGTGCCAAGCCTGTCTGTCATCAGGTCTGCGGCTGAGCAGGTCAGCCCTCAAGTCTGAGGGGGTCACAGCTGGCTCGTCAGGTCCATCTGCATCTCTAAGGCATGGGACACTACTTAGAGGACATGTCCACATTTCAAAAGGGACAGATTTCTTTAGCAGTGCATATTGTTCTCCTACAGCTTGAGCCTCGTGCTGACTTATGATCACAACTGAGAGGTTGTCCAGCTGATAACCTGAGCTTAGGGCTCTGCACTGATACATTCATCCAATCCTCTACAGACGCTTGTTCTTCCAGATTATTCTAGATTTCTGTCCCAGATGTAACGATCCGGTTCCGGATTCAGTCTCTTTAAAGAACAAAACAGATAAATAAATCAGTGAGTAAGTGTTGCAAGCCATCCTCTCCATCAACCCACGGCAAACGGCTGAAAAACGTACTTTGTGGCAGCTAGCCGCCGTTTTAGTGGACGGGTGCCTTTCCACTGTCTGCGAAGCGTCACGTTTTGGACGCGCTCATAAAGTTCCTGCGCTTCCAGAAGATTACGTCAAACTTGGCAGTTCAGATTGGGCCAGACAGGAAGTCAAAAACAACCAGAACCTTTCTAAATAAAAGTCACGTGCAGCTTTCTTCACCAGTGAAAAACACATTTTGTTTCCTGTGAAACGTCTGTAGCCGAGGTAAACCGAACAGAAAAGAAAGCTCAGACTCTTTGTGGATGCACGTTCCTAGCTTATCATGTGAACGTTTGAAATCACGTGTGGGGTTGGAACTCTCCCGTGATTTTGTGACATTGCAGGAGAAGCTGCATGGAATGTTTTCGCTCCCAGTTGGAAGGAAGTTGGCGGGTAAAACGCCTCTTACACACCGCTCACGCGTCTGGTGGACAGGAGGGGTCAGAGAAACGCCTCGGTGATGATAACTATGAAAAAAGTTCTTCACAAAAAACTGACACTGTTTGGATAAACAATCAGAAGGACCTTTGTCGTTGATGCTCTCAGCTCTGGACTTGGTTTATCATGTCTTGTGAGTGAAGTCTGGCATCAGCCCTCGTCCAATCTCGCACACACTGACCTGCCGTACACGCAGCCTACAGCAGCATCCAGGAAACAGCAAGGTTTCATGCACGTCAGCATCACGTCTTTGCTGCAGTAGATATGTTTCATCCCGACACGTCACAGGCACTTCATCAGTAGCGTAGCTGTACAACATCTGCAGGACAATCGGACTGTCTCACATCTGCAGCAACACAATCGTACATTTCGACTAGAGCATGCAGATATGCAGGTACAGTCCTGGCAGACGTTTCAGTCAACAGTTACTGCTAAAAATATAATATATCAGATAGATTTTGTACAAGTCAACATGCATAAAATACATTTTCCTGTGCAGTAAATAGAAGTCATGCCAGTAGGGCAGCAGTGCTGATGAGACCGCTCCAACAAAACATCTGACTTATGAATCTCTACAACCTCCAATCATTCCAAGTTTTCCTGTTCATCATTTTGCATCCATGGAAACGAAACATTAACCTTTACATCGCAACCACGAGGAGATCCCACTCAACCCACAGACTTCCTCTAACTCAAAGTTTCTCATGTCAACAATCCCAGAGTTGCTCTGGTAACTGGACACAAACCTTTCAGGGGTCTTCTCACCCATTGGCTGTGGCATTTCTGTCTCTCTCGGACTTTCTGCTGCTGTGTTTGGGATCACAGGGTTGGGTGACCCAGTGTGGTCCAGACTGCAGCTGTCAGGCTGAGAGACCCTAGCCCTAATCATCAGCCCCCCACCACCTTGCCGACAGCTGGTGTGAGGTGTTTGTGCAGATATCCACGTTTGCATCGTGGGTGAACTTACACACATTGGTCTCATCTCTTTAAAGCACATAGTCTCAGAAGTCTCTTTCAGACGCACCGTTATAGGTTCAGAAGTGTTTGTTTTAGAGAGATCATTTCACCTTTCACCCTACCGACCCCCTTCTTTTCCTCGTCTCGCCTCTGTCAGTGCGCCCAGGGCAGCTGCGGGTACACTGTAGCTCACCATCACCAGGGTGAGAATGCGTGTGTGTGAGAATGACTGATTGTGTTGTATGGTGCCTTGGGGGGTTATAGGACTCTAGACGGCACTAAATCAAATACGGGCCATTTACCTTTAATTATCTGATCATAAACTTTAACCTTTGACCTTCAGCACCTGTGACTCTGGTGCAAATCTCATGGGTTGATTTACCTGAGCTGGACTGACCTCGGGACGGATTTTCTGGGACGTTGAGTCCAAGTGTTTTAAAATGTTTCCATGGATGAATAATCTTTATCTCTGCAGACGGGCTTCCAATAAATCGGGAATGACCTCATGACCCCATGACCCCACCTAAGACTGATGAGCAGTACAGGCGTCTCTCTGTGTTAACACACACCTGTATGCTCCGGACCAGCTGATGATCAATGTGTCTGATCAGGTTTAGGAGCTCTTCTCTCTGTTGTTTAGTAAAATGTCACGCAGATGCTTACTTTCCCTAAAGTCTGATCAGAATCTAAACATGAAGCGGTTCTGTGCAGATCTATCAGCGATCCTTGCTCTGGGCTGAACTTCGGACTTCTAGTTGTGCACAAGGGAACCGGAACGATCAGCAGCATTGCTGCACGGCACATTTCAACAGCTGTAACCACTACGTTGCACGCTCACAGACACTTTCCTGGATAACTCTCTGCACCTTATTAACAGCTGCGTTGACATTTAAAGCCTCTTTCAGCTCGGCGTGTTGACATGAGCGTTTCCACGTGAATGAGACGGAGTTCAGGCCTGAAAGCATCATTCAGCACTGATGAGGCTCATCTATGCGGGGTTAAGAGTCTCCAGCTGCTGGTCTTCCTGTCTGCGAGCGTCGGAGTGTTGGAGGAAATGAATGCCATCTGAATATGAATGAGGCGTGTTTCTCGTCCACTTGAACTCTAAAGTAATTTAGCTTCTGCGCTCTTGCTGTCTAAGGGCACGTGGTCCTCCAGAAGAAATGCTACACTGTAAAACACGGCATCAAATACGAGAGAAAATCCTGCATTTAGTCAGTCAGAAACATACAAAGCACCACACTCTTGTCTATTCATCTGAAGGGTTGTTGCTGCGTGTCAGTTTGGGCTGATCCATCAGTTGGAATCACGCAGGAATGTTGCAGGAACCTTTCCACGTGGCCAAGTCACATAAAGCGTGTGACAAACTGCACATTCTGTGCAACTTTAATGCAAATTAAATGCAATTTATTCGCAGATGTTGTAAATTATGTCTGATTTTGTTAGCGGTGTGGTTGCTTTGGAGGGAAAAGTTTCAGCAGAAAACATTCCTGAGTTTCCAGCGACATGAGAACAAGGCTCTGGAAGCTGAGCCCTTGCAAACACTTCCTGGCGTTTTGGGGAACCTCTTTGTAAATGCCATTTGGAGTTTGTCACCCAAACTCCGCTTCCCTGAATGAACAAATTACCATTCATTTCTTACTGTAAAGCTAATGTTTGGATTATTAGGATTACATCATCCTAATCGCTGAACCTGGTGTTCCAAAATGTGCTTTTTGGTGTGTGAATGTGTGTGTTTCTGAAAATGAGAAGCGCTGTCGGAGTTGAATCCAACCAGATGTGATGTCACGTCAGAACCCTTACTCTGCATGACCTATGTGTGTGTCCGCTTTACTCACACAACTTCCTAACTGAAGAACAAATGACCATAATCCCTAAAGCCCACGGATAAAAAGTCCTGCTTTCGGGAGACGGGGCGCTACGCCTCCAGCAGGACGTGCCAGCGGCAGACCTGCTGGCCGTGGCTCTCCTTCATGTCCAGCCAGTGGAGCTGTTCCTCCTCGCCGCTGCTGTTCTGGCCCAGCGCCACCCAGCCCACCATCTCTTTGCGTTTCATGCTGCGGCGGTTGAAGATGGAGATCAGCAGCGTGACGTCAGACAGCTGGAAGAGAGCCACCTGGAAGACAAATGTCTCCTTGTAGACGGGGTTGGGCTGTCCACGGCGCACCGACGTCTTACAGCGAGAGATTTCCTGACCCACAGAGTTCAGCAGAGTCAGACGTCCGTACGTGTCTGGATCGGGCGTGGGGTGGAACAAAGAGAGAGGAAGAGCTTGTGTTATTGGAGGATTAAAAACACGTTCCTGTGTTTGATCACTGACATGTGAGAAGCTGCTCTTAATCCTGTAATCAAACCCTTCAAAATGAAGAAGATAAAATCATCTGAGATGGAAGAAATTAGCACTAATGAGATTATTTAGACATGTTTTTTCCAGCGCCTGGCTTTAATCTGCGACCACACAAAAACAACGCGTGTGACAGTTTAGTGACCTGTTTTATGTCTGGCTGCTAACATTTCCACCTTTTAAATCTTCGTTTTGAAAAGGTCCTCTAAAGCCGAATCTCCTGTGCAAAGGCCAGACTCTGCAGCCTGTGCGAGGAAACTGATCCTCGTGAATGTTTTGAAACGTTCGCGAAGCTTCTCTGAAGATGCCGACTCCTTTATGTCGCCAACAGCAACATCCAGGCTGTTACCTGTGACACGTCCGCAAGCTTGGATCAGCGTTCACGTCAAAGCCTCTTTCCACTTCAGGGGTGACGAGGAAAATACCAACAAAGGCTTTCTAGGGATGTCCATTCATTCTCTACATCACAGGTGGAATCACTTTCTAATGTCCCCAGTTTCACCTGTAACACCGTTTCCTGGACTGACCTGCAGACTGACCCTCACCTGTCCCCAACGCCGTTGGACATCTGAAGACATGACTGCAAGAAGACCGGGACTAAATACCCGCTGAAACGTAGTCTCCTTAACGTCTTGAGGGTTAGGGCGTAAGACTTGCTCTCGCTGCCTACCTGTGAGCGGAACGGGTTATGACATGACTCTCGAGCAGACCTGGAGGTTTGTTGATGGCCAGGTTTCTGAAGTGGCTCCCTTTGATGAGCTCCACAGACATGCGTCCTGTGGTGGCGTTGTAGGAGAGACCAACCAGCAGCTCGGGGACACCACCGTGAGTCAGGGACTGAGTGGACGAGGCGCTGTCACTCTGAGACACAGCTGATAAACTCAGCTGGGAGTCCAAACTCTGAAGGTGGAACCAGAACGGATCAGAACGGCAACAAATGCCTAAGAGTTCATCTTACGCTCCAGCTCTTACCTTAAGATTACTTCGGGGCTCCAGAACCAGCGTTACCTCCATTGTGCTCCTGTCTGTGTCAAGCCCCCCTAGGCGAAGGACCTTCTCCCCCATCATTCTCTCACGGGACATCCTCCCCCCCACGGCGTACAGCCTGAACCGGATGGCGGACAGCTGCAGGTCAGACGGCTCTAAACGGGAGAAGCGGAACGTCTCGTTGAACTGCGGCAGTGAGCCTTTCTGCACAGACGTCCTGTGGCGTTGCTTCTTGGAGGGCAGCAGGACCATGTGCACCTGCCAAGAGTCCATCCCACTGCGAGCCTTGTCAGGAATGTCACGGGCCGTGATGATGGTGACCAGCAGCCTCTCCGATTCGGGCCGGTACTCCAGAGAGAGGACCAGGTCTCCACATGTAGAGATGGGGGTTCGAGGGGAGGAGCAGACTGGCTGAGAGGCAGCGTCATCACAAGGAGATGGCGTTAGCTGAGAACAGAAGTTTTACACAGATGTTAAACCGTCAGCCGTCATGATTCCCGGAACACAATATGAGCAAACACGTTTTAAAATGTCATTTAAAAATCAACATAAAGGTGCCACACATTAGACAGATTAAAGCACAATTTTCTATTTTAGTTAAAGTGAACAAATGCCCACTTGTACTGCAGTTTTCCTTCCCAGAACACATACTGTAGAGCCGGAATGCTGTGCAAAGGCTCTAATCCGTCTGCATCAGGAATGTGGCTAAACGTTTAGAGAAGGACACATCCTTTTGTCAGATGTTTCCATGGTTACTGAAGTAGAACCGCAAACATTTCATAAGATCCAAACACTTTTAGGGAAGATTAAGTTCATGCAAAGACTCAATATCTGCAGAGGTGGTCCTTCTGTAGTTCAACTTAAAGAGCAAGTCACCCCCTACCAGAGTCTAACTCCACTCCCACTTCATGTTTGAAAAATGCAACAAATGCTGTTGCCAGGCAGACCGAGAGGGCGGAGCCGCTAACAAATACACACACACACACACACAAAAACAGCATTGTGACATCATAATGTACCAGTTTACATCATAGCATACCTCTTAGCCAATAGCGGTGGCAGATTTAAATTCAAATACAGTGCAGTTTTTACCTGACAACGGCACAACACTGCCAGTTTTAGGCAGAATATTTAAATTTTAATTAAGATGCACTGAAGTGCCAAATTATTGACGACACGTGTCTGCAGCACGATTACACACTCGTTTATTTAGCTTATCAGCAAAAAACAGTTGATTTGGGGGTGACTTGCTCTTTAAGCTGCTGTCAGTCGGCCTCTAGTCCAGGTCCTGACATTAGTGTTGGGTTTGTGTTTGTCCTCCTGCCTCTGGACGATTAGTCACAAGTTCTCAGTAGGGTTAAGGTCTGGGGAAGGAGGGAGGGTGTCCATTGTTGGTCACCAAACTGTTGTTGGATGGTTGGAGGAGTTCCTCTGGGAGGAAGTTTACCTACCATTCTTTGATCAGTGTCTGTCCAATAGTCCTGATGGACAGACACCGACTCCTGCTCTTAGCCAACCACCAGTATGTATTTTGTCTAGTTGACACCTGTACAGGAACTTGTTGCAACATTTAAACTGTAGCTATGATGAAAACAACAATGATGGAACGTTAGCTGTTGAGCACTGGTACTCAGCTGGAGGAAGTGCAGTGTGCAGATTTATGTCTCCTTTAGCATCTTTGGGAATATAAAAGGTTCCCACACAGGGAATTTCAAGTCCTTCCTTGGTGGATATAGTGATCAAGGTGGTCGTTGCTTCTTCTGCCATAAAAGTGTGATTTGGTGACAGAAAGGGTGTTACATTCTCCAGCGACACAATGGAAACACAGAGGCATCATCAAGAGTCTCATCCTGACAGAGTCTTTGTTTACACACACACACCGATCATAGTTCCCGAGCTTTTGTTTGTTCACCGCCACGAGAGGAGAGTTCTGCTGTTTCAGTGAATCCTGCATGAACCTGAGCAGATTACAGACAGAAATACAATCACAGCTGACTCTGGTCACGAATCTGCCAAGTATGGATGTGGAGCATTGCAGTATTTTCTTTGTGTGTGTGTGTGTGTGTGTGTGTGTTTGTGTGTGTGTGCAAGCACGTAAGAAAATGACTGAAAATGAATAAGTAAACAACAGAATAGTCCTAATTTTTCAAGATGGCGGCCAAGAGTTAAAATTGCTCACCGGCCTCAAACATTCTGCATTAAAAAAATCATAAATTAGCTCATCTTCAGGTTCAAGTTTATTTGTAAAGCCCCTTCCTTACCCCAGTCAAGGGGCCCACGGTGGTGAAGATAACGTAAAAACAACTAAAGCACAATCAATCAATCAATCAATCAATCAATCAATCAATCAATCAATCAATCTGCTATATAATAAAATACAGAAATAAAACAATCGAAGACACGAGTTAAAAACAGCAAAACAACAATGATGATCAAACATTAATACACGAGTATTAAAACTAAGAAACAGATCTAAGATGCACCTTCAGCCTAGCTTTAAAAGTGGGCAGCGATGTGGACCGTCTTGTTTCTAGTGGCAGTTGGTTCCAAAGCCGAGGACCCAGAACTGAAAAGACAAGATCACCTCTGGACTTTCGTTTTGACCGCGGTACCACTGGGAGGTCACTCTGACCCAAACGTAGCCATCTTGAAGGGACATAACGGGTCAGCAGCGAGGCTAAATATGGTGGGGCAGTTCCTGACAAAGCGTTAAAAACAAAGACCAAGAGAATACAACATTTCACTGGTAACCAGTCCAAAGCAACAGAGGATCGATGTAATCTTAGAAAAGCGCCTAAACTGGTAAAAACACAAACGAACAACAGAATTCACCTGACTACCAAATGTTAGAGTAGAATCTACTTTAACACCCAAATCTGTAAAACAGACTTCTCATAGAGGAGCAGCGATAAAAAGGGCTGGTGGTTATTCGGGGTAAAAGCTATTATTTCAGTTTTGCCCTCCTTCAGAGCCAAGAAATTGGACCCCATCCATTGAGTAACGTCCTGTAAACAATTCACCAGCTGCCGTATGCTGCCACTGGCCTCTTGCTGATTTGGCAAATAAAGCTGGCAGTCATCATCATAGAGATGGAAGCTAATTTTATGTTTCTTAAACAACAGTCCCAGTGGTGAGAGAGAGAGAGAGCAAAAACAGCAGGGGTCCCAAAACCGAGCCCTGGGGAACACCCCACCTAAGTTCAGCGTCTCTTGATGAATAAGAACCAAGGAAAACAGAGGAAGTCCTTTCCACAACGCAGAACCAGAGAGCCCCACCCAGTGTTCCAAGTGGTTCAACAATATCTGATGGTCAACGGTATCAAATGCTGCTGCTAAGTCCAACAGCAGCAGAACCCTTTACAATGTTCATTAGGTCCTCTTTTTAAATGTTAAACAAGGTTCTTTTTGTTTCGGACATGAAGGTAACTGGAAACACCTTCATGTCCGAAGCAAAAAGAACCTCGTTTAATAAGCAGCAGAGCCACTGCCTCACCAGCATTAGATGCTATAAGAATAAATCATTAAAATTTTTAAGAGGGCAGTTTCAGTGCTGTGTCCGGTCCTGAAGCCAGACTGAAATGGCTCCAAGATGTCATTTAGAGCAAGAAAGGACTGAAGCTGCAAAAACACAACGCTCTCAAGTATTTTAGCACAAAAGGGCAAATCTAAAATCGGCCTATAGCTGGAACAAATTTCAGGGTCACTCCCTGGTTTCTTTAAAAGTGGCCGCAGGACAGCATGTTTAAACTCCCCTGGTGCATCTTATTTTTACCAATTCAACTAATGAAGCTAATACAGAAAATATGATTGTTGTGGAAAAAAATAATCTGTGAGTTTCTGCAGATCTGGAACATAAAGAAGGTCTCGTATGATTAAAGCATCAGACGTCCTGGGTCTGAAGGGTGGATTGTTTTAATGTTTCTGATTCTGATAAATACCACGAGTCCATTATCAGCATCACTACCAGGGTCTGGGCCAGCTCGAAAAAATTATGTTCCAACTTCTTATGGTTCTGTGTCTTCCTAGGGTTCTCATGCAATTCAGAACTGTTTTGATTGAAGTAATTTTATCTTTTGTAACCCTGCTGAAAAACCAGCATAGACCAGATTACGATGTGTTTTGGTGCTGGTTTAGCCGTATGCTGGTACAGTATACACTGACTCTATTTGCTAATAGCTCAAGCCCGGGGGAGTTCTGCCATGTGGTGGAATTGCTAATGCTAACAGTTAGCTGAATCAACAACAGCCTTCCCTGCTGTGAGCCAAAATGGGTGAGTCTATAAATGATAGTTTGACAATGTGAAGTCCGAATCCGAACGTTCCCGTCTCTTTCCTATCGGCGGCTAATGCAGGAAGTAGCAGTAGAAGGCTACCTTCATGTTTAGCCTCCATGTTAAACTCGGTGTGAGTGATCATGATAAATGACCCGCACTTGTATAGTGCCTTTCAGAGTCAGAGGACTCCAAAGCGCTTTACACTACAGCGTATTGGGCTCGACACACGGGAGGCGACAAACGACCGCGATCAGCGAAATTTGTCGCTGTCGCTTTTATTACCTGTCACACGGGAGGCGATCCGCGGCAGCGGCCAGGGGCAAAGCCGTCTACGCGTTCTGTTCCATGGCAAAATCTAAACTTCCGTTGTTTTGTTTGGCTGTGTCAGGTTGGAGGGAATTAACGTTATTTAAGCGGTTCAGAGTTAATAAAGCGGTAGATATGATGTTTCACAAGGTGCTGCTAGAGTTATGTGAAATCTTACTTCTGATTTTACTATAAAACATAATAATAATCATCTTCTCCTCCATGTTTGCTCGGAGGTGTACGGAGCATCCTGTCCACTCATTGGTCAGTGAATGAAACCTCCGTTGATTGGTCCTCGTCCGAGCGACAGCGATGAAAAGTTGAAAATGTTTCAACTTTCTGGGATCGCGTCGCTGGGTCGCCTGTGCACGACACGTGCACGAGCGCATAATTTCACACGCACGTTTTTTGCATTTCGCTTGGTAGGAGAGAGACCCGCGATTATCGCTTTGTCGCGCATGTCTCATTGAAAATGAATAGAGGAGAGGGGATGCCGCCTCCCGTGTGTCGAGCCCATATCACTCATCCACTCACACACTGATGATGATGAACTACGATGTAGCCACAGCTGCCCTGGGGCGCACCGACAGAGGCGAAGCTACCGAGTGCAGGCGCCACCGGGACCGCCACCAGCAGGCAAGGTGGGTTAAGTGTCTTGTCCAAGGACACAGCAGCAGCGTTCTCGGGCAGGAGCCGGGATCGAGCCTACAACCGTCAGATTCTGGACAACCCGCTCTACCTCCTGAGCTGCTGCAACAACAAAAAAACACGGTTTCTCAGAGAACCTGCTCTTAAACCCTACGCCCCATACCTCTGGGTCCAAAGTGGAGGAACTGTCTGGGACGTCTGTTTTGTCACAGTCCAGAGGGTTCTCCGCATCCTCGCTTCCATCTGCAGCCTGTCGGCTCATACTCAGGGTGGGACTGTCCTTAGCCACTGATGCTTCCACTCCAGCAGCTTTGTCCAAAAACAGCGTGGACGTCCTCTCGCTCTTTTCTGCCAGCACACAGAGTGGGTCCAGGAAGGACTTCTGGCCTGAAGCCTCCATTTCTGCGGGACAAAGAGAACAGAATTGGATTCTGCGTCGTTTCTCATTTAAAGTATCTGATATAAATGTTGTCTAAGATGCTAAAAGCTCTCGTGCACATCTCGTCGGATGAAAATCAGATCTACGTTTGATGTGTTTAAAAGGAATCTGACTCTGAAGGGGTGTGATCGTCTGCAGTACTTTCCAAGTCCCCCGTTCTCATTTAGGAATGTTCTGCAGACACACCGTCTCTTGGGTAAATCAATAGCAATTACCTCCAATCTTTTTGTCATTATGGTCTGTCATTCTATTGTACGAATGGTTGCATGGGGAGGTCACCATGGCAACAGGCTGAGGTGAGGCATCTCCCTGTGTGCTAGTGGGTTAGGTCGTTCATCTGTGAGTTACGTCTCTGCACCACTTCTCCACGCGGCCTGGAGGTGGAAACTGAGCGGCTGGAGACAGGACGATGCTACCCAACCAGCTGCTAGTCTCAAACAGAAGCTTCGAACGTGTCAAAGGTTCCTGTTTGTGATCAATGTGATGGAAAACAAAAATGAGGCTACGAAAAGATCCCCACAGCCTCCTCCAGCCTGTTTCTTCTTCTGCGCTTCTGGAAGCTCATAAAAGGTATTTGCTGTAGGGTAGATATAAACCATGTGTGGGAAATGTTCGCTCTCTCCCCAATAAAATGGCAGCGCTGACCAGGCTGCTGCGGGACCAACAGCCTGGTGTTTTTTTTACTGAGACGTGGTTGAACCAGCTCATAGCACTGAGCGTTACTCTGAGGTTTTCCTGGAAGGATTTAAACTCACGTGAGCCCACAGGAGAGCGGAGCAATTTGGTAAGTGTCCCAGACATTTTGAGAAACGTAAATCGTTGCTTGACTCGTCATCCATTTGGCTGACTTCTGTTGGAAAACCCAACCGTAAACAGGGCGAGACTGTCACACAGGAAAAGGATCCCTCTACAGGAGGTTGTCCCCTGGAAGTAGCTACTGCTCATAGTCTATTTTGGGAGATCGGTAAGACTCGTCAGTTATAATTGCCGATCTCCGATCACGGAAAAATATACAAAAATTGTCCCGATCTGATTTCGGGATCAGGACATCCCTACACACAACGCCACACGGCAAGAGCCCTCTGACAGGCTTGTGGAAGAAGACGGAGACATGCCCCAATGTTTAACTAAACGTCGAAAGAGACGGAGAACGCAAGCTTGTGATTGGTCAGGATGCTGCTTCCTATTTTCCTTCGTCAGCAGCACCGTCTTTAGATATTTAGTGGCAGACATGGAACAGATTGAAGAACGCATCGTGGAAAAAGTCTGAAAATGTGAATGTTTATTCACCCGTGACTGATGGGAGTACAAAGATATGCAGCAGGCGTTTTATTCGTGGACGGAGAAGACAAGAAACGTGGGTTTAGAGGTGCTGATCGTATGACGAGGTGGAGGGGAATGGGGCACAAATTTGTTCGTGTTAATAAGTCTCTGAAATACATTAAAACAATGTAAACATAATAGTAAATACACTATCGTGGACCGGATATGTGACGGTAAAGGTGGCAGGATACCTCAGAATAGCGCTACGCCCTCTGTTGTCCTGGCGGGGAAATGTTATTCAACAATCCTCAGCTGATGGAGAAACCTGAAAGCTACACGTCTCTGTCAACGCGTGGGCATCTCGCTCTCGCGGAGCTGATGGAGAAGTGTGAATTAAGCTTTGGTGAACCTGCGCTTTAAACTGTACTGAAGTTATTTTCCTTATTTGAACAATTAAACTGATTAGAAAACGACTATGACTGCAATAGAAAAACAAATGTCAGAAACCAGTGTTGTTTAAACTCCCACAAGGTCAGTCACACTAAACTCTGTTCTCAGGATGGGAAACTGGGTCCAACCACCGTGACAACAGTGTTTTTACTCCACAGATGTCCTGTCCACAGACTGAAAGAGCATGGATCTTCTCCGTGTGTTCTGATCAAGCCCCCATGATTCAGGTCTGGATATGAAGCAAAAAAGGAAGTGACAAAAATTGCAGTTCCACCCTCATCCACTAGGGGCTGGTGTCAGAATCGAGCAAATCCTCATTGACTCCCATGTTAAAAATACCAATTTCACAGCAGAAATAAACATGTTTACAGCCTGGTACCAAAACATGTTTTTGGTTTAAATGATCTAGTTTACACTCATGACAACTCTGAGGGGGGTGAATGTTTTTCTCACTCTTCTGTTTAAGTGTATTAAAAGCCTAAAATTCTGTATAATTAATGAGCATCAGACTCACGTGACCACAGAGCTAGCTCCGTGGAAAGGCCTCAGTAGAGCCTCGGTCTGGCCTGGAAACTGTTCCGCCATTTTCAGTCTCTCAACTTAGACCATTAGTTGTAGCGTTTGTGCGTTCTTTCTGGATATTATTGGTGCAACTGGACAAAATGACTTGCTGTGGCATTAATTGCACTAATAGAGCGTCCAAGGAGTCTCCACTTCATCTTTTTCGGTAAGTAAAATTATATTTATGTATTTTAGGTCACTGCCGAGCTGAGCTTAGATTTGAACATGAACTGTTTAAACATGACATTTTAATGTAATAGGGTAAAACCCAGTGCATTTAACATAACACTGCATTTTTGAAAATGGGTTGAAATATAACATGTTGGTGGAGCTGGGTTCCCACTATCGGTATGGTCCCCTCCCCTCAGCGGCAGCTTGGCCCATCTCTGATCTCCGCGGCGCTTGTCTGCTGTGTGGCTGCCGGCTTGTGGAGCTCTCGGAGACCTCTGTGTTCCACCCGGTGTCACCCAGCGGTCAGCCCGGCGCATCTCTGACTCAGAAGCTCTGGTGTTGTGCACAGTTAACTCCGGTTGTAGCTAGGTAGCTACCTCCGTTAGCTTAGCTCCCACCTCCGCGTTAGCTTTGGGTTAGCTTGTAGCTACATCGCTTCAGTTCGACAGGTGTCGTCATTTGATCCCAGCCTTACAGCCCCACCCTCAGCTCCTCCTCTTTTCCCTTTTATGGAATTGTCTGGGCTTGACGGAACCTGTGACACGGTCAAAATGGCGGTGGTGGCCACCTCCCATTTTGGCACAAAAACTTATAATTGCAGCCTATGGACACGAATTGTCCAGTACGGTATATATGTCGATGGTCCTGATGCTGGAAATGTGTCAGGAAGCTGTTTCTTCTCCACTGACCTGGAATCTGCTTACATCACCAATCAAACAGGAGTGACCTAATACTGAGATACGGCCCATGAGTCATGGCTCTCTGTGTAAATGCTGAGTCATGAGAGACGTAAATGACCTCTCTAAACTGGAGGTGAGTTGTGAACAGTTTGGATCAGGAGGATGAACTTCCATACCTTCACAGTCTGACGGTTCCGTGCTGCCCTCCTCCTGGTCAGACAAGCGAGTGAACTTGTGGCACCGACCGAGCTGTAGCTGAGCCTTGTGGGTCAACTCCAAAGTGGTGCAAGCTGCTGCAGAGCGAAAGCTCTGCGAGCGCGACACGGAAATCTCAAACTGCTTCAGGATCTCGTCATCGCTGTCGGAGGAGCTGGTGATGTACTCGTCTTCTTCCCCATAACTGTTCACTGTAAGGAGGGAAAAACAGGGAAACTGAAGGACCGGCTAACACGGAGTGCTGGGGATGTTTAGGAGAGGGAATGGAAGGAAAGAAGAACAAAATGCTTTAAAGACTTCTGTTCGTTATTTAAATACTGTTGGTATGAAGTTGTTAAAGTAATTTATTTAATTTTGCTGAGTCATCATTTTTGCATATGTGCTACACAGGTTTGTTCTGTTGGAAAAAAAGATCCCACTGAAATCCTCTGGGTGGGAATCGCTGCTGCTCAGACTGAATATAGATGATTGTGGCTGAGATGCTAAAACACACAGTGACTCACGTTCACTAAAATACACAAAGGATAATTGGATAGCAACAGCTGAAGGAGTGACGTGGTGGTAGAGTGATGCTGTTTCAGAACAAACTACAAACCAAAGAGTCACAAAAAGGCACTGATAAAAAAGCCTAGTTAAAGGAGTAAAGAGGGTCGTAAATGAAGAGCCAGCTTTCAGGCCGAGCCAGCAACAAGTACCCTGCTGGTTCAACAGCTTGGCCAAAGGAGGAGATAGAAGATACAAAGACAAGAAAGCTCCTCACAAGCATGGAGGGCTTCACCCCCGGTCCTTCACCCTGAGACTGAAGGCTCGAGGAAAGAGGGAAGGATGGAGAACCACAACACATGAAGCACCTGAGATCCTGGAGTCCAGGAAGACAGGGCAGGTGAGGCACTGCCTCTTCTGTCATCCCGACAAGAAAAATACTAATACTAATAATAATAAAATCGATGTATCCACTGACTGGTCTAGACATGAATTTTCTGAGTGATTTCATAATGTCATGGTCAAAATCACTGAACTTATGTGTTTCCTAATCAGATACATGGCAGCGGCGCGAGGGCAGGCAGAGAGGAGTGCTGTCTCCACCCTCACTGAGGCCCTGTCCACACGTAGCCGGGGATCTGCCAAAACGTAGATATTTTTCTACGTTTTGGCCTGTCATCCACACGAAAACGGAGTTTTTTCACACAAAAACGGATCTTTTTAAAAACTCCGGCCAAAGTGAAGATCTGCGTTTTCTCCGTTTTGGGTGTCTGCGTGTCGACAGACAAAACCGGAGTTTTAAGGTCCGCAACGTCACTTTCCGCGACAAAAAAATGCTGACATCACGTGTGCGACCTGTGTTTACACTAGCCGACAGCATGGATGATCTCAGAGCTGCGCTCGCTTTATCAATTGTCCAAGCGCTTTCTGCTTGTTTGTTTTTGCAAGCGGAATTACTGCTCCTCGCGGAAGACCACAGACGAAGGACGAGGTTAAGAACGGGGGAAGTACTGCCGCCTACAGGTCTGGCATGTCCTTAACAACGTATTTATACGGGTACGTGTGGACAGAGTTTTTTTATAAACGAGGTGGTGTGGATGCAAGTTTTTGGAGGGGCGGATATTCGTTTTTTTAAAAACCCGGCTACGTGTGGACTAGGCCTGAGCTGCTCCACACACACACTAACGGATTAAGGCAGAGTGCATGCACCGACTCCCTGTATCGAGTGTGTGACGCGCTGCAACATCAGACTGAAACAGCCAGGTAGCACATGCTCACTGCTGTCTGTCTTCATGCCACCAACATGCATGTTTTATTCTACATGTGCTGCACACGCTGGGGTTCTACAGAGGTTTTATTGCCAAATGCGTGAGAAATCGCAACATTAGGAAATTGCTGCGGTACTTTGTGCAAAAGAAAGAAAAATAAGAGATAAGCAAGTATTGGATGTAAGAATATAATCATGGTAAAATAATTAATGTAAAGTGTCAATAGTTAGTGGCTACTATATATACAGTGTAAGTTGATCAGAGCGGATCAGTTCTGGTACAAACACCGGGTCATGTGACTCAGACCAAGCGACTGGAGTGGGCAGTTCTAGGATTGTCATTCATGAGTCCGACTGCAAAGGAGAAAAAACTGTTCTTGTGGCGAGAGGTTCTGGTCTGAATGAATCAGAGCCTCCTGCCAGATGGGAGCGAGTCAAAAAGACCATGTCCAGGGTGAGACGGGCAGGGGCGGTTCTAGACCAAATTTTCCAGGGGGGCCACAGTGGGGCCAGAATTTTTTCATGGGGGCACAAGAAAAAAAAATCATAATAAAAGACAATGAACAAGTAAACTATTACAGTGAATGCAGTAATGGTTTACTTGTGAAAGGAAAACTGGCATGTTTTTATGGTACTCAGAAAACAATTCTGAATGCCTCACCGCAACACGAGACTTGAGTAAAAAAAACAATTCTAGTCAATTATTATAGTTTGTGACTTTATTTGAAGATTATATGAACTGTACATATGAAAAATAAACATTCAAACAAATAAAATATCTGCACAATACAATTTGCTTTTTGTAGTCAACACACACACACACATACACACACACACACACACGTAAGCAACATCACTTTACCAATTGTTTTGATATACTCACGATTTTCTTTAACCTTTTTACTGTGTTCCTTGTCGAGTATATTAGCCAATGTGGTGTTAGCTTTCACAGCCCTCTGGTAGTCCCTCCACGCTATCATTGAATCCTTATGCCTTTCAGACTTTGCACGTACTGAAAACCCCCTCCTCTCTCAGTTGCTTTTTTCCAGTTCCTAAATCCACATGGTGAGTCAAACACACTTCCTGCGCTACTTGGCGAGCTAAAATGTCTGCACGCATGACAATAAGAGTCCATAGTAACAGAATATTCAACCCAAGGATTACTTTCATACCAGCTTGGCTGAAAGCTGTGTCTTCTGTCTCCTATTAATGTCCCTGGAAATGTCCTCAAATGATGCTGAGTAGGTGGGTGATCCTTACACTTGCTGATATCTGAAAGAAAATAAATGTTAGCATGAGGATAAAAGTCATAATTAGTTAATTCAGAGTCTTATTTTATCTATTTATTAAATATAAACAACAGAAATTTTGGTCCAGAGTCATCATGCCTCAAAGCATTTTACACACAATATGAGCTGCAATGACAGAGGGGTTGTTCAACACCCACAAACCTGACGGTAGTGTACACGGTGCACATGACAGAAGATGTCCCTCTTTTTGCTCCTCACTCTCTCCCTCACAGCCTACATATTCATCCTCACTCTCAGGGTGGACAGCCTCTGACCTCTCTGGTTTCCTCTCCAACCAACTCCTCCTTCTCTCTTTCATCCTGCTTCTCAGCTCCCTCGTGACTTTCATCCTCTCTCTGTCTACGCTGTTCTTTATTAACAGCGGTAAAAAAGGACAAAATGACCCTTTTTCTTTTCATGGCCGCTGATGCTTCCAGTCAGTGCAGCGAGAAAGTCATAGATAAATGAATACTGTGATCTAATCTCAACATGTCTAAGGCTTACAATCCAGCAACTTCATTTTTATTTTACAGTTAATGTTACAAAGCAAAAATAAATCAGTGTTAACTGTGGATAGACTCAGTTAGGAACTTAAAAGTAAATGACAGAAACCCGCGACTACGATCAAAACACTGATGTCAGGAAAATAAACTGTATTGCTTACCTTCGTCTCTTAGCGTCTTTTCCGTTTGGCGTCCTCAAGAATTTCTTCGGGTCCTATTTAAACTATTTTTAATCTTTTATTCCAAAATCCACCGGGTAAACAGTTCTGTCCACAGAGTGTGCTGCGCTTTAAAGGCTCCGTGTGAAACGCTGCAGCGCATTAGTTCCCCTTCTCCGAGGCAGCGCGGGGAAAAAAAATTCCGATCTCTTCAGCACAGGGGCCAGGGCCGGTTCTACAGGGGCCCAGGCCCCTGTGGGCCCCCGTTTAATACCGCCATTGGAGACGGGTCAGCTGTTCTCTGACCTGCCGACCTCAAGGTCCTGGAGGTGTACATTTCCTGTATGGAGGGGGGTTAGCAGCCAATGACCTCAGCAGAGCGTACAACATGCTGCAGCCTCTTCTTGTCCCTGATGGACGCTCCAGTGTACCACACAGTGACTGAGCAACCACAACTATGCAGTGAAAATGCACTGGGGGAGGCAGGCGGTACCCTGCCTGACGGTTCGGGGCAGCGCTGAGCACCTAGACTCAGGTGCACGCTGCCTGCACACACAGGGCGGAGGTGTGGTGCCGACAGGTCTGTAACAGTGAATTAGTTTAAATTTGCTCTGATTAAATGGGAGATTGTGGCTGAAAGATTTATTTAAACTTGCTTTTTCAGTCAGAACAGGACATAATAGAGCAGTGGCCCTCACTCTTGGACCTGGACGCAGCAAGCTTTAGAATGAACTCTGCTCCAACCCACTTGGTTTCAATCAGCAGGTGATTAACAGGCTTCTGAAGAGCCTGACGAGCTGCCGCACGGGTTCAGCCACTGGTGTGCTGGAGTGGAGAAACAAGGAAAATATGCTGCACACCGGCTCTCCAGGACCAGGAGTGAGTACCGCTTTATTAGAGGAGGATTTTTACAGCAGAGTGATGGAGATGTCAGACGCATGTGCATAAACACATAATGGTAAGATCATTCATGATTTCCAAGTGTAATAAAAGAGCTCCCTATTGTTAAATACTGTTTTGCTTTTCCTCTTAGAGTATGGCTGAATAGTATGAAACTCATTCATGTACAACTAGAAAGCCTTAAAACAGCAACATATTTAATTCAAGGTCAAAATTAAAACATAAGTTTCCATTTCGGGATCATAAATTTGTAAATCTGACTCCAGAGCATTCGGTGCCTCCCCAGTCATGAACCTCACCTCACATCACTGGAGGACACGCTGGGGTTTAGGGGTTGGTTTGTTGTTTTGTTAGACATAAACACAGCAAACACACTCCCTGGACAATCCGTGCATTGCGTGCAGAGAAAAGTGTGTGTGGACATGGAATAGAGACAAAATCCTACGTGCATGCTCGACTTAAGTTGAACCACCTTAATAACTTTTGCAGTGTAGAACCTCCTAAAATTTCAAGCAGTAAGAAGGAAACAGTCAGCGGCTTTTCCAAGCAGACAGTAACAGCTAACCAGGTGATAATGCTGAGTGTGACGGAGTGTCTGCCAGCTCTTACCTCCCCCTGTGCTGCTCCAGATCGGTCCGGTTGTCTCTAACAGGACGTGTTGTTTGATCAGGAAACAGAGGATTTACCTAAAGCTCCACCTGCTGCAGGTGAGCAGTGAAAAAACTGTTTACTCTCTTTTAACCTGCTGCTAACGTGCAGACAATCAGCATACAGAACATTTAAACCGGGGTCTTCTTCAAGTTGTCGTTTTTTGGTGTGATGCACTTTTTCATTGCATTATAGAGTTACTGAGATAAATAAAATAACTGCTCTGTTTTTTGAGTCACTAACTCAGCCGCGGTTGGTTTGCCCTCTAATAAGCACGAAAGAATGTCGAGCAGTTAAATCTCTTTTGAGTGCCGGTTGTTACCTTGGTTGGGTGTATGCGGTGTTTACCAAGTGGGTGGAAAATAAAGTTTTCAACCCTGCCAGCAGTTTTCCTTCGAATGAATAGTTTGTTTTTGCTTTGTTTAAAGTTTGGCGGTGCTCTAGTTGTGCACTGCTTGAAATCTTCGTGGCTGTAGCTGAGTCACACGACTCGCCCACAGAAATTATCGCACAAATGCAAACTCCCCCACCTTCTCTCGCTGTCACTAAACAGAGTCACAACGCTCGCACGCTTGTGGATATGATTCAAACTGATGTGCCTCATGCACAATAAGTTTGGATCAATGTCATCACTGAAGCAAATGCCTGTTGTTCATGGGGGAGGCTTTTAGTTCAGTCTTATGAGACAAAACCCCTCAAGTTTTCATTTCTATGCAGATGACAGAAAGATATATTTACCAAATAAAGTCAAATAAAAAATCTGTTAATAAAAATACAATAATGACTCCAGAGCTTAGATGATTATGTAATGGTTGATGTTTGAAAATGTTTAAAAACTCCTTAATCCTTGTTATAAATTAAAAGCATAAAAAAATGTAAAATAATTTTGCTGTTTTTTATTTTGGTTTTATTTGAAAGAGTGGAAAGAAGTGTTAGCATGTTACCGCTATCTCTGAGTCAGCATTTTGACAGAGTGGTGAGAGAGAGAGACGTGTCTCGATTAGGACTAATTAAACAGGTTTATGGATGGTTGGTATTGGTCACTTGTTTTGGGGGTTTGAATTGTGTATAGAAGTTTGTCTGGTAGTTAAATGTTTATTTACACTAAAAGTGGTTTAGCACAGAATAGTTAGCATTTGCTAATTAAGTGGATGTTGTCGTTCAGCTAACTCAGTGAACTATGGAGTATGTTCATCATTCCAGTCTGAAATAGGAACTAGTGAAGTGCTAATTATTATGTATTTTCACTCATTTGAGTTCTCCTTCTTCTATCAGGTGTTTTATGGCGCCCTAGAAACAACACGAGGTACGCTACAGCCACAGACTGATTTGGAGTGGGGACCAGTAGAGCCCTGCATTGAAGCCCTAAGCCCTCGGGTTGGCCCGGCCCGACGGCCCTCGGGTTGGCCCGGCCCGACGGCCCTCGGGCCAACGACTGTGTAATTACCTCGGACACGGGCCGGACGCCTTTATTTTTAATCGAATTCATTAAAAGAATTGAAACACTTAAACCAGGGGTCGGCAACCTGTTCCCATCAAAAGCCATTATTACCCGTTTCCCACAGTAAAGAAAACACTGGGAGCCACAGCAGCCGTGGCGTTGTGGGCGGGGCCTACCCTCAGACAGCAGAGAGCTGCTCACAACAGGTGACAGCAGCCAGTACCGGTCACTCGTGTACGTCACAGTTATCTTTCATAAGAAGATAATCAATAAAACGATTTATAAAGTGGATCCAGAAGTTGTAGCCCGTCTCTGCCGACAGTATTTTGATATTTTTCACCCTGTTGGTGGTTTTACTGAGCAGGTGCCACTTTTGTCATACGTTTCTTTTTAAAACATGTTTAGACTGTTCAGAATACAAATCCAGGCTCTGTCACGTTTGATTGTTGTAATTAAACTTTGTAGGTGGGGATCAGAAAAGGATCCGATCATTTTGTTTTTCCCTCATTTACAGCGACGGAGGTAACGGTGCAGTGCGCCTGGCTCTGGTGTTAATCAAGTTAAATTATATCTCTTTGCAACAATTTTCACAAGAAAACAGAACAGTTAAAAGCAGGGCTTGTGTTGTGTGGACCGGACAGTTCCCGTATTTGACCGTTTATTTAGACGGAGAAAGAATAGAAAGAATTACCCCGACGCATGCAGACGAACTGACATTTTATTCTACGCACATCGCAGATGTAGCTAAATCACTCATGAACAGATTCCCATCTGAACATCTGAGATGGACACTGCTCAGCGCAGCTCACTGTCAGCATGTACTACATAAGGTCCACAGCGAGCTGAAGATGTACGGCTCTCTGTGCTTGTAAAATAATGAATGGATATTTAAATAAAATGCTTTATATTTTACTGAATTAATTTTACATCTGTAAGCTAATTCTGGAACAGGAAACAAGCGCTATTCAGCCAAAGTTTCGTCATCAGGGAAAATTTTCTAAGTCACAAGTCTCTCTGAGAGACCGGGTTTGGAAAACTCTCCCTTCAGTGGAAGGAATCTTCCCGCATGCGCTCTGGTTCTGCAACGCGCTCCAAGCCCCTCTCCACATCTTCAGCTCGCTGTGCACATATGTGCTGACAGCGAGCTGCGCTGAGCAGTGTCCAGCTCAGATGTTCAGATGGAAATCTTTTTTTGAGTGATTTAGCTACATCTGCGATGTGCGTAGAATAAAATGTCAGTTCGTCTGCATGTGTCGGGGTAATTCTTTCTATTCTTTCTCCGTCAAAATAAACGGTCAAATACGGGAACTGTCCGGTCAACACAAGCCCTGCTTTTGACTGTTTTGTTTTGGAGACAGGGAATTATTGAGGAGTATACAGAAGCAACTGAATATCAAGATCAGAGACAGCAAGGAGGCATACAGGAAGAAGCTGGAGAACAAACTACATAGGAACAATACCAGAGATATCTGGTCAGGGATGAAGAAGATCACAGGCTTCAAGCAGAGGAAGGATTGCACAGATGGCAGCCTGGACACAGCCAATGAGCTGAAGAAGTTCGTCAATAGGTTCAGTTCAGGAACAAACCCAGCATCCTCCTCGCCTGTCCCCAGCCAATCAGACATCCCATCCTCCTCAGATCCAACATTTTCCTGTCACATGCCAGCTCTTTTGTCCTCTAACGCAGTCATGGACTCTTCTGGTTCTATAAATCTGTCTTCAACCAAGTCAGGAGATGCTGCTGCCCCATTTACCTCCCCCTCACACCCATCTGTCTCTAGAAGTCAGGTGAAGAGGCAGCTGGAGAGACTGAACAGGAACAAGGCTGCAGATCCAGATGGTGTCAGCCCCAGGATACTGAAGACCTGTGCAGAGCAGCTCTGTGGGATTCTGCAGCACCTCTTCAACCTCAGCCTGGCCCAGGAGAAGGTTCCAGTCCTGTGGAAGACATCCTGCCTTGTTCCATTTCCAAAGAAAACTCGCTCATCAGTCAATGACGACTACAGACCAGTTGCCCTGACATCCCACATCATGAAGGTCCTGGAGAGACTCCTGTTGGTCCACCTGAATAAGCAAACTAGAACATATTAGGACCCGCTGCAGTTTGCTTATCGCCATGGAGTTGGAGTTGAAGATGCCATCATCCAGCTGCTTCAACCAACCCACTATCATCTGGACAAAGCAGGCAGCACTGTGAGGGTCATGTTCTTTGATTTCTCCAGTGCATTTAACACAATCCAGCCTGATGTACTTTGCCAGAAACTCCAGAAGACACAGGTGGGGGCCTCAACTATCGCCTGGATTAAAGACTACCTGACAAACAGACCACAGTTTGTGAGGCTGAAGAACTGCACATCAAACCAGGTGATCAGTAACACTGGAGCACCACAGGGGACTGTACTCTCACCATTCCTTTTCACTCTGTACACCTCAGACTTCCAGTACAAATCAGAGACCTGTCATCTACAGAAGTACTCAGATGACTCTGCAGTTGTTGGGTGTATCAGAGATGGACAGGAAGCTGAGTACAGAGAGCTGGTGGAGCGCTTTGTGGCATGGTGTGGAAACAATCATCTGACCTTGAACGTAAACAAAACAAAGGAGATGATTTTAGACTTCAGAAGAAACAGGGTGGAGTCAAACACTGTTTCCGTCATGGGAGAAGAAGTGGAGGTGGTTGAGGAATACAAATACCTTGGAGTTCACCTGGACAACAGACTGGACTGGAGAAAGAACAGCGAAGCCGTTTACAAGAAGGGACACAGCATATTTCACTTCTTGAGGACGCTTAGGTCCTTCAATGTCTGTAGCAAGATGCTGCAGATCTTCTACAAGTCTGTTGTTGAGAGTGTAATCTCTTCAGCCATCGTCTGTTGGGGTAGTAGCATCAGAAGCAGGGACCTGAAAAGCCTCAACAGCCTAATAAAAAAGGCTGGTTCTGTTCTGGGGACGACTGTGGAAACACTGGAGGAGATAATACAAAGAAGGATTCTCCAGAGAATCAAGAAAATGATGGACAACCCTGAGCGTTCTCTTCACAAGACTGTCCGACAACGGAAGAGTGTCTTCAGTCAGAGGCTTCTTCAGTTTGGCTGCAACACTGACCGCTACTGGAGATCCTTCCTGCCAACAGCCATTGTAATATACAACAACTCTTTGATGACTTTATTATTATTGTAACGTGAGGAAATATGGGTTTTCTGTGCAAAAGGTTATACTTTGCTGGCTGGGTCAAGAGCTGGGTCGCTGAGAACTTTCACCCACAGATTAAGACCTGAACGCCAGCGAGTCTGGGAGAAACCAAAACATCTGAACACCTGCAGTGCCAGAAGATGTGTTCCCATGGAAAAGCTAGTCCTAACATAACAAAGTTAAAAACTTCCTTTCCTTTATTTTAAGTTGTTAAATGATCAGTATTATCACTTTGCTCATTGTAAATGTGTTTTAATCAAATGAATGATTATTATGCTTTGGTTAATCATAATAACTAATGAATCAATGCTTAAGTAAATAATGTTTGAAGATGTTATAATGACCTTCACACACACACACTCTCTCACAGTAAACTCCAAAACACATTTGCGCTGACGCACAAGTTTTGCTTTGAGAAGAGAAAGGCTTTTGGTAAGTTTCAGTCTGATGATTCAGTTCGAGTTGGTCAACGAGAGAGGACGTGTGAACAACCGCTAATGGGGGAACGGAGCCCACCGGCTCCTTCCCCCCCCCCCCCACCCCCCACCCCCTCTCACGCTGTTCCTGCCAAGCCAGACAGGACAGCTGAATTACAACCGCTAACGCAGACTCGTCCCGAGTCTTTTGATTTTCTGAGTAATTAAACTTAAGAAAGCGCATCTGCAAACGCTTTATCATCAACGTGTACCAGGGGGCATCTCTGGACCGGACCGGTGCACACCTTTGTCTTCTCTGCCAGCCGAGGTGACCTGGATGAAACATTGTCCGTTGACGTTCCGGATCTGAACGAGGGTCCTCGTAGGGTGAGGCAGTCCACGAAAGATAGCGTTGATGCATCTTTTCCAACAAAACCTAAGTTTATTCAAACCATCACTTTTCACTCAGACACCTGTTTCTTCCTGAAGCAAAATCAGACGCACACACGCATTCTTCTCACCTTATTCTCAATTTTCACTACATTTTGCACACACGCATCCTTAATCACATCACTCTCAATCTTCAGCACATTCAACACAAGGTCTATTTGAGCAAGTTTACAATATCAACTGTTAAAGATTGTTCAACAAAGTTGCCAATGTTGATTGTTGTTCCTATGCTTGTCATTTCAAAATCATTAGGTTAATTTGAAGAATTAAATCTTTTAACTTTCAAACTTGTCTCTTCATTGAACTGAAACACAGACCCACGGATATTATCGACAGTTTATCGATGAAAACAACCTTTGAGTCTTCTTAAAACTATGAAATATGTAGGATGGTTCCTCTTTCATAAAAGAGCATAAACCATTACTCTACATAATTAAAAGAGCCTAATCAGGTTCACTACATTTTTATTATTCTGAGCTACTACAGCAATCAATTTTCCTCTGGGATTAATAAAGTATTATTGAATTGAATTGAATTGAATGAACTACTCGTTAGTCCCTGAATAGGACCGGTGGGTGAGCACGTACCGGTTAATACCCATTAGTCCCTGGTTGGTGTTTATACCAGCACGTACCAGTTAACTACCCGTTAGTTCCTCGTTCCTTACTCGTTTCCTCCCAAGTCGTTTTGTAGTGACGAAGCACAACTTTGGGTCCCTTATTGTAAAGTGTTACTAAATCATTTAAAACTGCTGTTGTTACACCTCTCTTTAAGCTTATCTTATCATTGTGTCCTTGGGCAAGGCACTCCACCCTCCTTACATGCTGGTGGTGGTCAGAGGGACCGCCAGCGCCTCTGTACGGCAATCTCGCCCTGTCATGCATGTTTTCCATGTTTCCCTTCCAACCCCCCATTTTTCCCTGCTGCCACACACCTGACTTAGATGAACGAGTGATCAACAGGTATCTGCAGCACATGATGGACTCCTGAGCAGCCAATGTATTCGACCTCTAGGTGTCATATGTAAATCAGGTGTGCTGAAGCAGGGGCATGGAAAACATGTAGGACAGTGGGCCCTGAGGACCAGGGTTGGTGAACACTGGTGTTTGTTTTAAATGTTAAACATATCAGTGATTTTCAAAGCCAATTCATTCAAGATAAATTAGAAACTAAATATAGAAACAAATGAAAGCTGTTAAATGTAAAGTCATGGTCACTCACCGAGTCCCTGGAGGACACCGAACCGTCCCTTCTTGTGGCGTCCACGTTGCTCTAAACAGGGCAACCCACCGACATGAGAGAAGCAGAGTTTCTTATTGATGAAGAGGAAGAGGAGGGCCAAGGCCACGATGAAGACACCCACCGCGGACAGGAAGCCGATGGCCTCTGGGGTGACTGGCAGGAGGAGGGAGAGCGAGAGGGGACATACAATGACACACTGATCAGACCACACAAACAGACAGCCTGATACACACACACACATGCGCGTGCACACACACATTCACACACACACATAGTACGCATGGTACATGTGATACACACAAACACAACGAGTGCAGATTTAGTAAATGAGTTGTCATCTGTGGTTCATTAGAGCAAAAAGCAACAAACAACCCCAGACCAGTTGGGCTGAGCCAGCGTGTCAGATAGAGTAGAATAGAGCTCAATAGAGTCCAGCTTTACTGAGATGGATCACTCTCTACCATAGATGATCCATCTAAAGAGACTGCATGCTCTCTCTAACACTCTTAATACTTTTCTGTGATGCAAACAAAAGATTAATGATCAACATAACCAGAACTGTGATGAAATCAGCTGATAAAAGACTTTAGTGTTAGACACTGTTATCTTCCTGGGGCAATACTTGTTACCATGGTAACAAAGGTTATAGAGGAGAAGCTTGCCACTTTCCAGACTGCCAGTGCATTCAGATGTGTGCTTTAAGGAGTGTCATGTAGGCCTTTTGTGACTTTTTAAACTTGATGACAGGTATGTTAGGGAACTTGGACCGATGTTGTTTTACTGAGGAATGAAGGGTTGCTGAAAATCTGAAACAAACTTCCTGCAGGATTTCTGCTTGAGGACGTGTCCTTGGTTACCTGTTGTGTGCAGGTAGTCAGGCTGGTCTGTGATAACCTACTGAAGTCTGTACTGTGAACCATGCAAGAGTGTAATCTACCCACAAAGTTCATCCAGCTGACACCCTGCAGCTGGCAGCTTAAAGCTGCTTTAGCGAATCTACAGAACAAGCTAGGTGTTACGTAAATGCAAGCACAATCCTGGGTCACTCACCCCTCCCCTCAGGTATCTCCCCTGAGAAGCTTCTGCCAGAACTGGAAACCTGCATTGCCAGAGTAAACGAGATAGCGCTAAACACCAGTCGCTGTTTTCTAGGTCCAAACGCCTTTTGTTGTCAGTGACTTCAGTTTTTCTTTTTGGGACTCTAGTAGTTTGTCCTGAAGCTGAAGTGGTAGCAGCCGGCTGTTCCTGCTTCGCTGATACTGAGCAGAGAACCTCCCACACCAGTGGTGTTCTGTTGCTAAATATGTGAGTGGAGGACCCGAGGAAGTGCGGCAGTTCTGCGAGACCGACAACAGCATGGTCCAAAGGTTGCTGTCGGTTATTGAGGAACAATTGAAGTCTCCAGACATTTTCACACCAGTAGACATGAAAAGGACTGGATTTAGCCGGTTTATGTTTATGTATTTAGCAGATGCTTTTGTCCAAAGCGACTTACAAGTGATAACGAAGCCAGCAGGTTGCCCTTGAGAATTGCGGAGAGCGCACCGCGCGCTGACCGCACCGATGCGGGGAAGTCACCGGAGGACAAAACAAGTGATGCGCTCCGCTCCGCAGTAGTGAAACGCATCAGGCACAAATAAAAGACAGAAATCATAAAAGGATATGAACTGACATAAACAATTGCGTGTTAACTTTGTTTTTGAGGTGGCGACACTTTGAGAATGTTACTGTGGTCGTGCTCAGGACGCATCTGTCTGGAGCGCATCAACAATCAGAGCTCTGCACCTCTCAGCTCTAAATAATCCCTAGAGTCCACATAGATAATGTAATATCAGTAGAACCAGGATCTTTTTCGGGCTCCCCCTGGGTGTGGAAGCTGAGGGCTTCCAGGGGAGGGTCATCCTTTGGGGCGAGCCGGGCTCCCTTTAGCTCATCCGTAATTCGAACCCTTCGTATAGCACAAATTGGTCGTGTGAGTTGCCGGATCCTGGCAGACAGTTGCCGGGACGGTCCTTTCAAAATAAGACAGTTCCCGGATCTTGTTCCTGCAAGATCCGGCTCAAATTAAGCCCTGGTTATTCCTATTTCATGCTAAGCTAATCTACATTTTAAGATTGGGTGCTCTATCTTACAGGATGTTGTAATGCTATGACTGAGTTGGAGTACATGGAAGAGCTCGACAATACAGCCAATATTTGTACTGTTACTGGTTGTGCAGCACCAGGCTAAAGACCAAAGGTGACAGATCATCTGCTGCTGTGGCCCCCAGACTCTGGAACTCTCTCCCCCTGAGCCTGACATCAGTGGACTCAGTGGTCTCCTTTCAGAAGCAGCTGAAGACTCACTTGCTTTTGTGTGACCGTCAAAACCATCCTTTTCTTGTTCTGGTCCTATTCTGCCTTTCCCGCGATCCATTGAGTACCCTCTTTCCTGTTTATTTTCTTTTTCTCTTTCCTTACATATTTCCTTTTCTCCTTCAAAACATATTTTTAATCATTTTTGAAATATTTTAATGCTTAATTTTTTTGGTTTTATTTAGGTGAAGCGCTTCGTTGCGCAGCAGTACCTCAACAGGTAGAGCGGGTTGTCCAGTAATCGGAAGGTTGCAGGTTCAATCCTGGCTCCAGACAGAGAATCCTGCTGTTGTGTCCTTGGGCAAGACACTTAACCCACCTTGCCTGCTGGTGGTGGTTGGAGGGATGGTGGCACCTGTGCTCGGCAGCCTTGCCTCTGTCAGTGTGCCCCAGGGCAGCTGTGGCTACATCGTAGCTCATCACCATCAGTGTGTGAATGTGTGTGTGACTGGATGAATGATACACTGTAGTGTAAAGTGCTTTGGAGTCCTTACTCTGAGAGGTACTATACAAGTGCGGGTCATTTATCATTCGTGATTTTTAATCTTGAGAGGCGCTATATAAAAGATTGTCTTCATCTTATAATAATAATAATAATAATAATAATAATTATTATTATTATTATTATTGTTGTTATTATTATTATTATTGTTATTGCCAAGCTTCTGCACAAACTGAGGGAAAGATGGAGAATTTTGGAATTTATGACTAGGAAAATCGCAATGTCAAGTTTCATGACTTAGTGGACTTTGTTAATAGACAAGCCAAAGAAGTACTGCATCCATTGTTTGAGGGCATAAAGGACACAATGTCAAGGTGTCAAGCTATAGGGCAAGTGGATGAGAGGTTGCACAGCAAAAGTGGTACTAGGAAAAGCTTCACCAAAGCTGCAACTATCGCCAGTAACCAAGAGGCTTCCCCAAAGCCAAAGAGTAAAGTCAGTGGCAATCAAGTCTGTGCGTTTTCCAAACCCTGTATTTTCTGTCAAGGTGGCCAGCATGCTATGGAATAAGACTCTTCATAAAGACAAAATAGACTTCCTGTGAACAAAAGGTCTGTGCTTCAGCTGCTTTAAACATGGACACGTGAGTAATGCATGTAAGGAGAAATTAAGCTGCCAAGCCTGCACACAGTCACACCCAACAGTGTTACACATCAAAGTGAGACCCGGTACTATAGAGACAGAGCTTGAAGTGGAGTCACGAGAAAACATTGGAAACCCTTCAGAGTCCATTGTGAATGAAGATGTGGGAATGGATGGATCAACTACTGGTGCTGAGAGTACAGAACACATCTTAGCAATAGTTCTGGTTCCAGTTAAACACAGAATGAGTCGAGTAACCCAAACATATGCCTTTTTCCTAACCCTAATCCTCAACCGCCTGCTTCTGCACTGAAGCGTCAAGGACAGAATTATATTTCGCTGGCAGGAAAACACGTATCTTACTGAAAACTATGGGAGAACAAAAGGTGGTCAACAGTCAGATTGTTTCTAGCTTGGAAATAACCCTAACCCCAATAAGCAGCATCGATAACAATGACTTTCTAGAACTCCCAGACATGTTCAGCCAGAGCACCATCCCTGCATCTGTAGTTAACATTGCTACACTAAATGTGGCAAAGTGGAGAAACGAGGGCCCGGGCGGGATTCGATCCCCAGACTCCCGGGTGAGAGTCATGCGCGCTTACCAGTCAGCCAAAGGGACATCCCCTTGGCGAAGTAGTCAGGGTGCATGATCAATCAGGACACTGTGACAGGACGCTCACACTGCCACATAAGGTATGTGAACAATTGGACCCATCTTCAGCAGGTGTCTATCCCAAAGATTGATGCAAAAATTGGACTCATTATAGGCACTAATGCACCCAAAGCTATTGAACTCTGGAAGGTCATCACAAGCAAAAATGATGGTCCTTATGCTGGTTAAAACCAGGCTTGGCTGGACTGTCAGTGAACCCATACATGAAGACACTTCTAATAAATCTACTAGGGACTGATACAAGTTTCAGCAAACCGCATATCAGTCAGTAGACTAGACAAACTCTGGACTCAGCAGTTCAGAAGTGACTTTCCTGAATGTGAAAAGGAAGACAAGTTGGAAATGTCAAGGAAAGATCTGCAGTTTCTCGACATGGCAACACTGTCAGCTACCCTGGTGAATGGACACTAAGTATCGTCCTGCCACTGCGAAACAAAAACATCAAAATGCTCAACAATCGTGAAGTTGCTGTACAACGAGCTTTAAGTCTTAAGTGGAAGTTTATCAAGAACGCTACATATCACACAGAATATTCAGCCTTCATGAGAGACATTATTAGCAAGGGCTATGCTGTAAAGGTACCCAACAAAGATCTCAGCAAACACAAAGGTAAAGTCTGGTACTTAGCGCACCATGGGGTCTATCACCCCAAGAAGCACAAACTCTGAGTAGTCTTTGACTGTGTAGCGTCGTACCAAGGCACCATTCTCAATAACAAACTGTTACAAGGGCCAAACTTTACTAGTACCCTACTTGGTGTCATTACAAGGTTCAGGCAAGAAGTGGCAATCACGGCAGATGTGGAAGCAATGTTCCACCAGGTTAACCCTTTGATGCATAACGGTCACTACAGTGGACAAGTACTCAAAATTGTTATTTATTTGTTTTTGCTACTAAGCACAGCTGTTGAAGACTTTGTTGCATTTGAGCCCCTCCATTTGGACTTCAGTAAGCCAAGCCAACATATTTCATGCTCAGAATGCACACTGTCCACTGAGGTGGACATGTAATAAATTATTTGTAAATTATAAAATTTTACAAAAAATATTTGTTGAAATTTGTTTCATTCACACCTAAATATGAATGAAAAAAATGTTTAAAAAATCATGGTTGAAGATTTCATAATTCATGCATCAAAGGGTTAAGGTCCTTGATGAAGATGCTGACCTTCTGCAGTTTCTATGGTGGACATCAGGTGACATCAGCCAGGAGATGGATGAGTACAAGTTGGTTGTACACCTGTTCGGTGCAACGTCATCGCCGAGCCGTGCCAGCTTTGCCCTGAGCAAGAGTGCTAAAGACAACAGAGATCAGTCAAATTGCCAAGTAGTCGAAACAGTGCCGCACATGTTCCACGTGGATGACTGCCTAAAGTCAGTTTGCTCAGAAGACGATACCACTAACTTAGTGCTGTACTATGTGACAAAGGTGGATTCAAACTCATGAAGTGGATAAGCAATAGCAGAACAGTGCTGTCAACTATCTCAGAGGAGTAGAGGGTGACAGAAGTCAAAGGCCTTGACTAGATTGTTGACGCACTTCCTATAAATAGAGCTTTGGGGGACACTGGTGTATCGAGTCTGACAGCTTCAAGTTTAAGATCATCATGTCAGATAAAGTTCAGACTAGGAGGAACATCTTCTGTTTACAACCCGCTGGGTATTCTAGCACCAGTTATACTGCTGGCAAAGAAAATCTTGCAAGAGCTGTGCAGAAGAAAAATAGGCTGGGATGTTGTCATTCCAGATTACCTTGTTCGTGAGTGGCACAAGTGGAAAACTCAGTTTCTCCAGCTTGATAGTGTCAGCCTTCCAAGATGTTTTAAGCCGGCTGGCTTTGGAGAGACAGCGTTCAATAAACTTTGCCAATGCCAGTGAAGAAAGAAGGCAGTTGTATGGATGCTTAAAGTTTAGAGCATTCTGCTAATGCTGTGTCACAAGAAAAAAGAGTTGAGTACTACTAAAGCAAGCTATTGTTTGCCACTGCCAAGAAAGGATGTTTGCTAAAGAGGTCACAGCACTTCAGCAGTGTGAATGCATGAAGAGGAACAGCAGCTTTTTCAAGCTCAACCCAGTCCTTGAGCAAGGCATTTGGTAGGCTAAGCAGAGCCACATCGCCCGTAGAGTCAAAGTGACCAGCAATTCTGAACAAAGTTCTTTATGTAACAACTCTGATCCTCAAAGACCTCCATGAGTACATGGGTCACAGTGGTCACAATTATGTTCTAGCCAAGTTGAGGACCAAGTACAAGTATTGGATTCCTGGAGCTAACACCACTATAAGGAGAAATCTGTCTAAGTGCATTATCTGTTGACGTATACCTGGAGCTGCAGGACAGCAAGATATGGCTGACCAACCACGAGATAGAGTCCTGCTGGATGACCCTCCCCTTACAAACACTGGAGTGTATTACTTCAGGCCATTCGAAGTGAAACGAGGTCGAAGCACAGTGAAAAGATATGGCGTTATCTTTACGTGTCTAACAATTCATGTAATACACTTAGAGGTGGCGGACTCGTTGGATACGGATTCCTTTATACATGTTCTTCGTCGCTTCATAACTAGCGGAGGCTTGGTACAGATCCTTCGCTCAGATAACAGAACCAATTTTGTCGGAGCCGAGCGCAAGCTCAGGAGAGGCATTGACGAGTGGAACGTTTCTCACATTGAAAGCACACTACAACAATGTGGCATTCAATGCATGTTCAATCCTCCCACTGGTTCCCACCCTGAAGGTGTCTGGGAATAAATGATTAGGTCAGTGAGGAAGATCTTAAGTGCCACCCTGAAGCAACAACCACCGAACGAAGAGAGCCTATGCACACTGTTGTGTGAAGCAGAGTCTATTATCAGCAGTAGGCCAATAACAAAGGCATCAGATGATCCAAATGACTTAGAAGCTCTTACGCCCAATTACCTCTTGCTTCTCAAGACCAAGCCTTTTTGGCCCCTGGTCTTTTTGACAGACAAGATGTCTACGCCAGGAGAAGGTGGAAACAGATCCAGTATTTATCTGACATAGAGGTGAACCAGGGAATATTTGCCGCTACTTCAGGAGCGTCAAAAGTTGTCCCATCCGTCTCGCAACTTCGCCATTGTGCTTATCATTGATGACTCAACCCCATACAACTCCTGGGTCACACGAAAGGTAATCCAGACAACAATTCTACAGACAACAATGAGACTCATTACGAAGATTTGTTTCCTGCAAGAAGCTGATTAAAGCATCTGCCTGCAGAGACTGATAAGGAAAGACTGTCTACACAGAAAGACTTTGATACTTTGGCTCCACATGTTTATTGTTTGGTAATTGTGGTTTAATTTAGGGCCGGTATGTGGGAGCCAAGTTTGAGTTCATATTTGTTTAAGTCTAAAAATAAGTTACTCTGTTTGTTTGGTATAAGATGTGTTTCATTTTTGCTAACAAGTCATAAATAGGTAATTTCATAGAATATGTTAAGCCAAAAACAATTTTATTTGTGTATATGTTGATTTAAAAACGTTATTTGCTAAAGAAGTCTTGTTTTGGTCAATTCATGTAGGGTAGTAAATAGATTACTGTCACTTTAAGAGAAAGGCAGACACATGATAGGGCCTTTGAAGCCAGTTACGTCCAGCTGAGGGTCGTGAATTGTAGAACAATATGGTTTTCTTACCGTAGCATTGTTTTATTTTTTGAGGAAAACTCATTTTGGATACTCCTGTAAGATTACAAGCTGTGGAATAAATTGTTGTTATCTTTTAATCTTAGTTCTGTGGAAGTTTGTCTCCTCATCAGTTAACAAGCACAAGTAAACCAAAGTTTGAAGCCATAGCCGGAAAACTGAGCGTGGGGTAGGCACTGCTAGCCGACGATCCTTTGATAACCGGAGCGGCTGGGCTGTGACGTAAGCCTTTACAAGAGGACTTAGATATATAGAAGCTGTACCATCCAGGCCTTTGTATGCTACTGTTAGCGATTTGAATTTGATGCATGCAGCTAACGGTAGCCAATGGAGCTCAGTGAACAAAGGGGTGACATGTGCTCTTTTAGGATGATTGAAGACCAGGCGCGCCACTGCTTTCTGGACCTTTTGAAGAGGTCTCACAGTACAGGCTAGAAGACAGGTTAGAAGGGAATTGCAGTAGTCGAGGTGGGAGATGACAGTAGATTGCACTAGGTCGGAGCTGGGTGGCATATTGTGTTAGGTATGATCTTTCATAAGTTATGTATGTTATACTGTACATACATTGCATATGTTGTGCAACATGGTCTTTAAAGATCAGCAGGTGATCAATCACAACACCCAAATTTCAAACTGCCTTTGAAGGAACCAGAGATAGGGAATCATTTTGGATTGAGACATTGTGCCGTAAGGATGGTTTCACTGGGAACAGTAATTCAGTTTTTGAGAGGTTGAGCTGGAGATGGTGAGATTTCATCCATTTTGATATGTCAGAGAGACAGTTTGAGATTCGTGCGGATACTGTGTGGTTGTCCGGCGGAAATGACAGATAGAGCTGGGTGTCGTCAGCATAGCAGTGATAAAAGAAGCCATGTGAATGAATGATCTCACCCAGTGAGGTGGTGTATACGGCAAAGAGAAGAGGTCCTAGTACAGAGCCCTGGGGGACTTCCGTGGCAAGATGGTGAACAGCAGTGGATTGTCCGAGCCAAGATACATTGAATGATCATACTGTTGGGTACAATTTAAACCAGGTGTGTGTTTTCCCTGTGATGCCCATGTAAGAGAGTACGGACAAAAGGAAGCCATGGTTGACAGTGTTAAATGCAGCCGATAAGTCAAGCAGAGTACTGCGGATTTGGCTCGCTCTAGCTTCTTTTAAGGTTTCTGTCACTGAGCTGTTTTGGGGGAGTGGCCATTTTTAAACCCAGATTGGTGTGGGTCAAGCAGACAGTTTTGTGAGAAGTGCTCTGTGACCTGCTAGAAGGCCGCCCATTCAATGATTTAGACAGAAATCGGTAAGGCAGGTCAGTAATTCTCTGCATGATTTGGAGGAAAGGAAGGGTTTTTGTAGCAGCGGTTTACCCTGAGCATGTTTGAGAGGTGGGAAATGCATCAGGTGTTAGTGAAGCATTAATCACGTGTGTGACTGCTACTGTGGCAGCAGTAGATTGGAGCAGCTTAGTAGGAATGGGGTCAACTAGGCGTGTGGTAGGGCAGCTGCATGTGAGAAGTTTGGACACACAGTTCTCAGTGAGGGGTAAATGAAGAAAATGATGCAGTAGGGCTTCAGATGGTACGGCTAGGAATACTTTGCAGTAGCGAAGGCTCAGGAGTGACCAGTTCAGTAAACTGCCCATAACTGCCACTTTGTCAGTGAAAAATGAGGCAAATTTGTCTGCTGATAGATTGCTGGTAGGTGGTGAAGGGGGTTCAGTAGAGTTTTGAATGTCAAAAATTGTTTCTGAGTGTCAGAAGTGCTGAGAATTAAGGACAGGAAACCTGATGAGCTAGGATTGTCCAGGTGAACATTCATGTCTCCAAGGACCATTGTGGGACAGTCATGCTCAGAGATGATTTATGATGAAGGTACTAATCCTGATGATCCAAATGCATGCTTTATGGCCAAAAGGGCTTTGATGTTACTTTGGTACCATGATGTTCCTTCAGACGTTTCACGGAGACATCTCTCATTCATTCAGACCAAAACTCCCTGTGTTAATTGAAAGTTTTAAACGCAAACACTCACAATCTCAAAAACCAAACAAAAATGGTTCCACTCTGTGTGGATCTGGTCTATTCAGTTTTTACATGAAAACATCTGATTTCCTATGTAATATCCACCATGGTGGGCAGCGTAACCCTACTCACATCAGAGATAAAGATAAAGAACTCGATGCTAAATACTTGCAGCCTTCTTACAACCAAGGAGAAAGTCTGCCTGTCTAAACTTGAAAGTGACACGATTGCAGTTCCTCCCTCATCCAGTAGGGGCTGGTTCCAGAAAGGAGCAAGTCCCCATTGACTCCCACTGGGCTTCAAGTAATTTCTTCAGAAACCTGACGGGTGATGCTGTGGGGGCTCTTTTGGTTTCGACAGGAAAGTTTATTCAGCCACCCCATTTTGAACTTTTAAAACATGCACGTAGGTAAGAAGTGCTGATTTGCTGCCCTTGGTGAGGATCTGCTTGAGGTGTTGCCAGAACACACACAACAACAGGAAGGTGTGTTTGGGTGTATCTGTAAAGTGGAGTTTCCCTCTCAGCTGCTCGGGCACACACTGAGCTCAGTGTTAAAAGCTCAGAGACTCCTACTGTTTGTGTCCAGATGGACTGGAAGAACCCCTGGACTCCCTGAAACATTGTGATGAATGTGCAAACGTTAAATGCCAAACCTAATAAATTATTATACTGAGGAAGGTTTTGAGGCAACGTGAGGGACAATAGATCAGGAGGCATTTGATCACACTAACGAGGTGGAGAAATAGAACCAGCGATGTTCACAGATACTACTCTGACAGCTTTGGTGGTGAGAGGATGTTTGTGAGTGTGACAACGCGATCTTTATCCTCTGATTACTATGCAGCTGCAGACTTTTGCAGGCTCCACTTTGAAGTGAGGAGCTACAGATGAGAGAAGAGAGTACTTTGATGTGAGCAAAAGAGAACAATGTCTCAGAGCGCTGGCAAACAGCACCGCGTGGCTTCAGATCCAGAAACAGAGCAAGTTGCTTTCTTGGGTTTTTCTTTTGCTGAGTCAAAGCGGTAATTAATGAAATACGTATAATCAATTAGAACTGGAAGAAATAAGCCAGTGAGCATCCAAATCCGATGCCTGAACACCTCACCTGGCTCCATTCGATGAGGAGGAACAGCGCCGCTACTCTGACCTCCTCCCCGGATGCAGGAGGCTCATTTCGGCTGTTTGCATCCATACTTTATTTTCTGTCTGAGTCTGAGCCTGGGTGGAGGAGAGAAATTCTACAATTCTATATGAAAAAACACTTCAAACCATCACAAAAATCCCAAATGAAGGACAATCTCTGACCACAACCATACCATAAAAGCGTTAACGAATCTCAAACAACACCAGAAGCAGAAACCAGTCAGCCAGCGATGTCAGCCATGATGTCAAACACGGCTCCGCCCCTCCTGCTGACATCACCGAGACCACAAACAGCTGAGCTGTTGTTGTTGACATTGGGATGGGAGGTCAAATCAACCCAGAAACACAAGTTGTTCTCAGCAGAGAGCAGGCCACAGGGCGTACGCATGCTCCTGAAAATCATCGTTTCCCTGGAAACGGTCCAGTGGCTCTATTAGGATGTAATGAATGTGCTTTTTACCACCCACACATGTGAAGGTTTTATGTTACCATGGTGGCATCCGTTTGTCTGCCCTGATTGGCTGGGATGGATCTCAGAGCTGAGTTACTGGGTGTGTGTGGTGGTGGTGGTGGTGGGGGGGGGGGGGGGGGGTGCTCAGGTGATCCATTTATGCACCACGTAGGTAAATGGAACCTTTCAGCATGTGGCTCTAGTGTGCTCATCTTTTAGTCCAGTTATTTCATTAAAACAGACTTTAATTAAAATCATCAGAAACATTTTAAAACATGATAACGAGACAACAAGTCTGTCAATTAACCCGAAACCAGAGGATGAATTAAGAAAGATGAATCAGTGACATCACGTGTGTGTGTGTGTGTGTGTGTGTGTGTGTGTGTGTGTGTGTGTGTGTGTGTGTGTGTGTGTGTGTGTGTGTGTGTGTGTGTGTGTGTGTGTGTGTGTGTGTGTGTGTGTGTGGCTGCAGCCCCTCCAGGAGCCTGATCAGGACTAAATGACCGCAGTGAGAGAGTATGCTGGTTTTGAAGCGCCCTCTACTGGTAGTAAATCTGCTTTACATCATCACAGGAAACAACTTTACACTAAAACACAGTTTATAAAAAATGGACACATTTCTATTCTATGACCATAATTATAAAAACAACCTGTTTAATACTTCAGATAAACGTGCTGGAAGCTTCCTGGGGCCCAAACTGGGACTCTCATAACGAACACACCATGACAAGAAAATTAATACAAAACTCATCTAATAAAAGATAAGTAACGTCTCACAGAAATAAAGGTTTGGGGTTATTGAAAACATTTGAGTCATAAATACTCAACAACTCGACTCTTCATCATCTCTAACTTAGAAAACGATTTTACGGATTTTCTACCAGAACTGAAAAAGCTCTAAACATGAAAGTGTTTATTTCTTCTTGTCTATCTACATGGAAGGAGAAATAAAACGTGACTTTCATCTTGATTTACATCCTGAACCTATCATGGCTCCATCATTAAAGAGGAGGCGGTAAAAACGAGCATCTTTGCATTTTCCTCCAAAAGCTTTTGTTTGGTTCCACTTTTGATTTCACGCATCTTTTAAACACAAAAACAAACATTCCTCTGGTTTTAATTTGTTGCCCAAGAAATAATTTGAATATAGAAAATAAAGATAAATAATGATATCAGTTATCATGATCTGAAATGCCTTTATGTTGGTGTGGTGAGTGAAGCAGGGGTCTCCTCTATTGAGATCCCTTATGTTAGAACAAGCTAACTGGTCCCATGTCTGTTTAGTTTGCATCGACATACATATATGGACAATGGGTTTCCATAGTCTCCAATAACACATTTTTGAAGAAAAATGGGAGGCGGCCACCACCGCCATTTTGACCGTGTCACAGGTTCCGTCAAGCCCAGACAATTCCACAAAAGGGAAGAGAGGAGGAGCTGAGGGTGGGGCTGTAAGGCTGGGATCAACTGACGACACCCGGTCGAACTAGCTGCAAGCTAACCTGAAGCTAATCCAAAGCTAACGCAGAGGTGGGAGCTAAGCTAACGGAGGTAGCCACCTAGCTACAACCGGAGCTAACTCTGTGGAACACCAGCGACCTGAAGCTCACACGGAGTTTGTGTGGAGGTTTGCGGTGCTTTTTCATGAAAACTATCTTTCTGTGAATAAAAAAGTATTAAATCGGTAAGTTTATAAGTTATTTCCTTGATGAAAATATATTTTGTTATGAGCAAGTTTTCAATATTTTTAACGTACCGTATTTTCCGGACTATAAGCCACTCCGGAGTTTAAGTCGCACCAGCCATAAAAAGTATAATGAAGAAGAAAAAAACATATATAAGTCGCACTGGACTATAAGTCGCATTTTGGGGTGAAATTTTATTATTTTTCTTACAAAATCTGAGACCAAGCGTTTCACATTGCAAGACAAGTACCGGTAACAATAACAGAATAAACAACGCAGCACAGCAGCGCGCCACGGTCTCCAGTAGAGGATGGCGGTGTTTCCAACCCTCCCAGCGGGACAGGGGAGCTCATTCCTGGGTCGGAGCCGGTCCGCAGCAGCGGGGTGTAGCCTACATAATTTGGTATATAAGTCGCTCCGGAGTATAAGTCGCAGGACCGGCCAGACTATGAAAAAAGTGTGACTTATAGTCCGGAAAATACGGTAGTTATTAGTATTTGAGATAAATTAGCAGACTAAATACATTTCATATATTTCTAAAACTTAATACTTGTTTATATCTCATACAGCCAAGTAGCCTTTATTCTGGACTCAGTACAGTTAGTCTGTGACAAAGGTTCATGACAGTTATAAGGGTTATACTGCTTTGACCTGGTGAACTGGCTCTCTTTTAGCTGTGTTCGCTCACAAGGATCCAAAATCTGAAGACAGAATCCTTCCACCTACTGTATCCTGCTGCGCTTGCTCCACTGCTGGCCATGCCTTTCCTCCTCTCCTGGTTTCTACAGATAAAAACGCTTCTGAAGGTAACAAACGTGAGTCGTACCGTTTCCCCGAATGAATTCTGACCCTGCTCTGGGTTCTGTGTTAACTATCAGCAGGCGAGGCGGACATCCTGCCACTGAGACACAACAAGCAGCAGAAATGCAGCAGCTACTCACCTAGTACCCTATTGTTAGAACTACGGGCTCCACCAACGTCAACGTTTTCCTCCTATGAAGGCGATCCAACACAGGAACACGCTTCAGCCTCTACTGTCTTGTTTATGCTACAATAATCGGGTGAAATTCAAAACCAGTTCAGTTTTAAGAAGATTTACAGCAGGAAATGAATTAACTTTTCCTTAGAAGTCCTCTTCAGAGGATCTGAACGATCCCTTTAACAAACTCCTGCCAGACTTGAGCCCTGCGTGCACCTGAAGCCAAACTACAGAAGGTCCAAAACGCGGCAGCCAGGTTACTGACTGGTACCAGGAGATCTGAACACATCACGCCTGTCTTGGCATCCCCACACTGGCTTCCAGTCTCCTTTAGAATTTCATTTAAAGTTTTGGTGTTTGTTTTTAATGTTTAAATGAGTTGGCTCCATGATATCTATCGGATCTGATCCATCCTTATGTTCCCTCAAGGAACCTTCGGTCAGCACAGCAAGGACTGCTGGTCGTTCCCAACCAGACTGGAATCTCGGGGGGGTCGTGCTTTCTCGGTACTGGAGCCGAGGCTCTGGAATGAGCTACCTACGTGTCAGGCCACCACGCTCGGCAATTCTAAGAGCCGTCTGAAAACACACTTTTATTCTTTGGCTTTTACTCAAGAGGAGTCTCGTTAACGGATGGCTTTGCACTTTTTGCTCCCCCACCTAGACTTTACCTGCATGTTTTTGTTGGTTTTTAAATGGTTTTATATGTTTTTATTTCTTCATGTTCATTTCTGTTGTGCGGCGCTTTGTTTGGTCCTTGGGCCATGTGAAGGCGCTATATAAATAAAGTTTAGTTGTAGTGAAGAGCTGCGTTTTGTTGCAGCTGGTGAATTTCACACACATAAAAAATCGTGGAAAGCAACAACAGTGATGTATAAAACACTGTTTTCATGAGTTGTTGTGGAATCTGTGCTCAGCTGTTAGTTCATCAGTCCTGTTGGATATAACTCAGAGGTCGTTCGGGAGGCCTCCGATGATCATTTATTACTTTTACTCAAAAGCAGCTGAACTAAATGGTTTCCATTCCTCCTCTGAACCCTGCTCACTAGAGTCGCGGGGAGCTGCTCTGCCTCCATCAGCCAGCAGGTGGGGGACGTCCAGGACAGGTCTCCAGTCTAATCACACGTCAGGAAAGGTTTCTGTTCTTCTGAATCAGAAACTTCTGCTGTAATTTGTACTTAATGCAACTTTAAACTCCCTCCACCCTTACAGCAAAGCGTGCTAAAAACCGGTAACTGTCCGAGGCTTGGCTTAAGGCTAAAAGGAGGGCAGCACATCGCTAGGCCCCACTGCTCAAACAGACAGGAACAAACATGGATTTCAGGCTGGTTCCAGTTTCCTGAAACAGCAGCATTAAGTGGCTCTCAGAGCGCGCGCCATCCCTGAGAAGGGAGGAGACGGACATGAATTAGACATGGAAGAGGAGCTGAAAGTAGGCCAGAACACTCAGAAACAGCAACAACCCACCAGGCTGAGGCAACAACCAACAAACAAAACAATCAGTGAAAATATTTTAATGAATTTTGTGCCAAGTTTCTTCTTGCGGTTTAGTCACAACACGTCTCAACGATGCCTCCTCTTACTCACAGCTAGCTAGAGCTGTCATGGTTGTGTTGTCCATCTCTCTGCACCCAGATGATAGAGTTGTGAGGGATGCTTTGTTACGTCGTGGTGAGAGTCAAGAAAATGTGGATTTATCACAACGTAGACAAGTAAACCAAAAATCTGCATGTTTTTTCTGACATCATTCAGCTCTACTGTCATCAGAACGACCGTGATAGGGGTTTGTGGCGGTCTGGAGCGTAGGTGTGTGTTTACACACACCAAGAACAACACTTAAGATGCTGATGAGCTTCCCAGGGGTCCACATGATGCTCATGAGGACCACAGATTCATGATTCACAGCAAACACCAGAACCTCATAATAGCAGTTAGCACGGTGGTGGAGAGCTGATGATTTGGGCCTGGTATTGGGTTGGACATGAACTCCTCCAATTACCAAAGTATTCCAGACACACATGTGAGAAGATCCATCCAACAGCTGGACCAAACTGGGTCATAGAGCACAACCACAGCAGCAGAGGGATCTCAGCATGGTTACATGAGTAGAGCCACATGGCAGCATGCGTCATCGTCTGAGTTAGACAGATGATCAAAGGCGGGAGACATTCAGACATCGCTGCTGCTATGGTGGACTCCACCGTTACCTCCTCTAACCCTGCTGCTGTAGCTGTGCCTGAGTGGGTCTGTTTGATTTGAACAGAACTACAGGTGTGTTACCTGTGGAGCTGCTTATTTTGTTTATTACCATCATAAATGAGTTTCTGCACGCTGAGCGAGGCCTGTAAAACTCTGTCAAGCAGAACCCTTCCTGCATCCTAGTCATGATTCTCCTGCAGGGCATTAAACCCTAAACCTGATCCAGCATGATGCACCACTGACTGAGGATCTGCACATGCTCAGGTTCCGCCTGCTGGTTTGGCAAAAGGGGGAAATTTACATCTGCAAAGTGCAAATAAATGATATAAGACTAGAGATGAGGCAACTGCCCTGCTTACAACAGCACAGGTGGTCTTTATGCCACAGACGAGCGCGATCATCCCCGTTGACAACAATAACAATAATAAAATAATAATGATAATAATGCAGCCATCGTCAGAGGAAAGCGATCAGCTGGCCTATGGGTTCCCTCGATCCCAGTCGGGCTGAACGGATTCCAGTTTAGAAATGAAATGAATAAAATCTGCATTAGAAACGGTCAAACATCTATAAAACAGTTACTTACTGTCCGAGGCCATTGCTCTCCGCGTTTATTCACAATTGACGGCGGAACGATGGGGAAGATCGGCGGCAGCATCCCCGCCTCTCTGCAGCCACTAGATCTATAAAACGAGCGCACACCAAGCGGTGGAGCGCCCCGCCCTCTCTCCGAACTGGACCGAACCGTGATTTTATTATTATTCCCAACAACAGCCAAAAACATTTATATGTCACGGTCCAATCATTGTAATTAATAAAACAATAATACGGAACCCAGCATTGCATCATTCACCTGTATCAGGTGCAGGGTTAGGGTTCACACGAATTACTCAGATTAATAGCACCACTCCATCATTCCTGATGGCCACCCATGGCTTCAACTGAGGGTCATTTAATCTTTGGGAGTGATTCGCCTGTAACACAGATTTAATACCATCATTATAACTGCTCCTGTATCATTAACTCTTTAGGCACCTGTTTATATTTTATTTGTGTGTGTGTGTGTGTGTGTGTGTGTGTGTGTGTGTGTGTGTGTGTGTGTGTGTGTGTGTGTGTGTGTGTGTGTGTGTGTGTGTGTGTGTGTGTTTAATTGATTTGACTACGGTAAAGTTTTTTTTTATATATATTTTTTAGAAGCTGGTAGGAATATCTGTTTTATTTGTAAGGACACTTTTAAAATTAATTATTTCAAACTGTATTTACTCCAAATTTTTACATGATAACACACATTAAAAGTGTCTTAGATTTAAGTTACAGATGTCTATCATCTCCTGGCAGAATGAGTGATCAAATCTGCAACTGTGGCTCGTAACAGTCAGAAATGTTGCTTGTCGCAATTTTACACCTTTGGCATCTAAAGAGTTAAGTGATGCAAGTTTACAGTTCTGTTTCACATCTATGTTTTAAGAAAATACTGAAGTTATTTTTCTGAGGTTCATGAACGCACAACGTTTCACACAGAGATAACCTAGCAACGGGCTGTTGCTAACGGTAAAAAAAAAATCTCCACTTACCCTCCCGGTGACAACAGCACTGTCCTTTGCAGAAAGAATCCAGACTGGATACTGACAACAAACCCTGATTGTGTCCATTTGTATCCCTCCAGGCTTTTATATGCTCGTAGCGATGCTCCGGAGTAGGACGAGGGAAAATTAATAAGAAAATTGTAAATGTCAGGGTATCTCAAATCCGGTAGGTCCACTCCGACAGCTTCTGGCATTTTAAAAACTATCCCAGGGGCATGGTAAGGGTCGGAGATAATTAATTTATGACTATATAAAATGGTTTCTTCGGTTTTAAAGTGAGAAGTGAACTCCGACGGAGTAAAATCCAAGCCAATCCCATTCATGTTCATGTTTAAGATCCGTGTTTGTTTACCTTTTTTGCCTGCCAATATGGCGTCTACTCTCTGAGAGTCACGTGACGTCCGGATCTCTATAGTCCCTTTAATTCAGCTTGTTATGTGCCATGAGAGAGATATAAGGACCCACCTTTCATCAAACTTTTTGACAGGTCTTTCTTTGACCTCATGATCTTGCCCCCCCATCCCTACCATAAATTAAATTGACAGGTCTATTGTTCTTTGACCTCATGACCTTGCCCCACTCTTCCCTAGCCTAACTCAAATTGACAGGCGTATTGTTCAATGACCCGATGACCTTGGCCCCCCCGCCCTAGCATAAATCTGATTGGCATGCGTATTGTTCATTGACCTAGTCCCCCCACCTTAGCCTAAATCATATTGTCAGTAGTCTCTTTTGTGAAGATCGATATGTTAAGAAAATGACTGGGTGTAATGGCGCATGAAGTTTCCTTTTGTGAATCATTTTAGTTACGCTTGATAACTGTTTTGTCTTAGCCCCGCAGTTCCCACAGCCCCTCCCTTTCATACGTAATACCCTCCAACCCTGATTGCCTCTTTAAAAGCTCAGATTCATTTCAAGGGTCAGACTGAGATCATGTCAGAATGATGAAGAGCCAAAGAAATACCTCTAAGAAAGTGGTGAAGCAAGAGTCTATCCAAGAGGTGAAGGAAGTGAAGCAAGAAGCGATGGATGAAGCACCAACCCAAGAGGAAAAGGAAGAAGTGTTTACATCCGACGCTTCAACTTCAACCCAAAAGGTGAAAGAAGAGAGTGTGGATATGCTGTCGCCGCTATCACAAACCTTGCTTTGTGAAAAATCCATCCAGAACCAGCTCAGTAATTTAACATCTCAGATGTGAAGTACAGAATAGTTAAACTCAAGGAAATAAGACACATAACTTAGATTCACATGCATGTCGTAAACGGATCTACACACGCACACACACACACACACACACACACACATTAAATTAATGTTTGACCATTGCTAGATCTAATTCTGAAAATTACATTCAATTGTTGTAACATTTAAACACAAAGAGACCATTTTGTTTAAAGGCACATCTGTGAAAAAAGATGTGAGCAGAGGGAATATGATGGATCAGATGTACTAAAAGACGTCACATCCAGTCAGTTTTGATACTATGGAAACATGAATTAAAGCATAAAGACAGCAGCTACTGATACAAGCCAAATTTATCACTTCTGGTCAAACCTTCTTTATCAACCCTTTACTGTCTTAACATTAGCCAAGCATAAATCTCCAGAACCAGCCCGGTAATTTAACATCTCAGATATGAAGTACAGAATAGTTAAACTCAAGGAAATAAGACACATAACTTAGATTCCCATGCATGTCGTAAACGGATCTACACACACACAGGCACACACACACACACACACACACACACACACACACACGCACGCACGCACGCACACACACACACACACACAGGGTTAGGGTTACATTCAGACATGTGTCTCCAACTCTAAACCATTCAGCCATACCTCTGGTGATGCTTTACAACAAAATCACCCCCATCTCAGCCACAAAGCATTTGACTTGCTTTTTGTTCTGTGGTGGGTTTTTAAACAGTGCCAGGAAGTTTGTGAACAAAACACTAGTTGATCATTTACCATCCATTTGGCTATGCACGATCCTAAGACTAGTGAAGGGTTACCGACTCTAAACCGTTTATTGTTTTGTTGTACAGCACCCTGCATACTCAAGCCTATAAGGTGCTTTATGAATAAAATTTGAGCCATACCTCTGGTGATGCTGTAGTCGGCATGGAGACAAACAGCTCCTCAGCTCACAAAGCACTTGACTTACTTTTTGTTCTGTAAAACACACACACACACACACACCCTCTTCCACAACGATATTGTCATACATTAGTGAAAGAAGCCGTAGGGGGTGATGGTCGTTTCAGAGCTGCACTGAACATACTCAGCTGCAACATTTTTTAACATGAGTTTTGATCCATAAAAAGCCTCATATTGCTTTGCTAATAACGACTTTTGAATTGCGAAATGATGAGACAGGCCTGACATCGCAACAGATTTTTCATAAACGTTTCCACAAACAATTGTCAGGTACAAAGCTGGTCAAGTATTATTTTTTGGATCGTAAAGGGTTTTTTATTTCTCCTGTGGAACGTTTTGAAGAACCGATGGACACGAGTTAAATACAGGCTAGTTCACACACACGCACACATGCACACGCACGCACGCACAGCTGTAATATAATTCTTTGTAGTGTTTTTAAACATTAGCCTCGACCAATCGCGTCGTTTCTATTCAAGATTTTTTTAAACGACGGTATAAAAATGTAGAACGCATTTTGGAGTCCTGATTCTGTGAAGCTACCAAGATGACAGGTGAGTTTTTTACTCAGGCTCCGCTTTGTTTGGTCTAACAACATCTAATCTTTTTTTATTTTTAGACGCAATCGTTGTTATCTCATTGGAGAGTGAATGGGAGGAACTTCCTCTTTCTCAATTATCACGTACACCGCCTCGAGCCAAACCACCATCCCCTCATGATACATTTAGCCAAATCGACCGAGCCCTGAAAAATTTCAGTGTTTTTTTTTTATACGTAATGTATTAACATTCCTTTTTTTTCAGCTGAGAAAGAGCTAATTTCACAGAAAGGGAGGGCGCTAGAACGGAACTTCAGCAATACCCCAGAAGTCTAAACTTTTTCACAACCATGCCTCCACGCATCAATCAGCATCGAACGGAGTTACATCAAGATCTGCGTTACACGGTGACCAGACAACAAGCTGATCCGATCGTAGAAGCTGAGAGACCTGGTAAGTCAAAAAAAAAAAAGTTTTTTAGTAAAAGATGATGTTTCATTCATATTTTTTCTCCTTCCAGAGCATCCGCCGATAACCTGCGGTCAACATGCCGCGTCAACCCCTCCCCCCGCACCACGTGGTCCCGCTACCGCGCAGACAGCTGGTAAGTGATCCAAAAAAAAATAGTGTTTAATAAATTAAAAGATGACTCATTCATACTCTCTTTTTTTCTCCTTCCAGAACAACCGTCGGTGACCAGTGACGAAGAAAGCACAACCCGTGCAGCTGTTCCTTAACAACCAGATGGTAAGCATCACTGTAATGTAATATTTAATTGACGCATTTGTCAGTAACTCGTTAATTACATAGTATTTTTAAACTCAGAATCAAAAATGTGGGTTTCCTAAAAAATAAATAAAAAAGATCCGCATCCTGCACGCGGCCGTTGTTATATTCACAAAATCGCTCCGCTAAAACAAAATAATCAGCCCTGCTGGAGCACAGCGCATATTAAGGTTTTTTTTTTTTTTTTGCGTTCGGTAGATCTCTTTGGATGAATCTAGGAAAACAGTTTTTCTGGAAGGAAATTATTCAAATAAAATCATGAAAACAAAACAAAGTGCTTGAAAAGAAGGTAGATGTTTACCAGTGAAAAACAATAATACCGTAAATCCTCTAATACAGGCCCGGGCCTGTATTTGACTCAAGCTCATCAAGCTCCAGGCCTTTATTGGAAGGAGGGCCAGTATTAGAGGCAGGCCTCTATTTCTATTGGAGCAAAATGAACTAATGGTTCGCTGGAGTTTTTGACAATTAAAATTGCGCCCACATTTTCAAAGTTAAACACATTTCTTTTAACAACGGTAGTTTCTGCTTCAACCCTCTCCCCCCTCCCCCTGCTTCAGCCCTCTCCCCCCTCCCCCTGCAACTCACTGATGCGCCTGCAGCCTCTCGGAGTTCCTGCTGCTCTAAACATTAAAATAATTATTTCATTTTCTGTTCCTCACTTCTGATGACCTTCAGTGGTGTCTGTTTGTTGCAACCACCAGGTACAAAAACTAACTTGTTTTTATTTGACTATTTTTCTGTCCTGTCTGTTTATTATCTTCCTGCATCTCCTCTCAATCCTAAAGAAAAACTGCTACCTGGGTTCATATATATTCACCTCATGAGTTACCTTTGAACTGCAGTTCTAAAAGATCTACCGACCGCAAAAACAGCGGAGTGCTCGCTGCTTGCCGGCCGCATCAGTGATCAGTGCGTTGGAGGACAAGGTGTGCCCCGCTCCAGCAGCGAAACACATCAGGCGCAAATAACACTCTGGGGAGCAGTAGCAGGGGTTGTATGAACTAGTCGACTTCACTAGTGACGTTTTATGCCTGTCGTCGACTAGTCGCTGTCACATGATAATGACCGGCAAGATGCAGCCCTCGGAAAAGACATCAGCTTGCTGTCTGCAGGTGACATGCTCCTGCGCTCGGGGGGGAGGGGGGGGGGGGGCAACGTGCTGTGCCAGACCGTAGGTACTGACACGCGATCGTTCATGTCGGTTCATTTCCTTTAATGTTTTCTGTCTTTTATTTGCGCCTGATGTGTTTCGCTGCTGTGGAGCGGGGCACATCACCTTGTCCTCCGACGCACTGAAGGAAATGAACTATTGCATGTTAAATAATTTGGCAACACCTGATTGTTACTGTGGCCGTGCTCAGGAGGCAGATCCGACCGCAAAAACAGCGGAGCGCTCCCTGCTTGGCGGCCGCATCAGTGATCAGTGCGTCGGAGGACAAGGCGATGTGCCCCGCTCCACAGCAGCGAAACACATCAGGCGCAAATAAAAGACAGAAAACATTAAAGGAAATGAACCGACATGAACGATCGCGTGTCAGTACCTACGCACTGGCACAGCGCGTTGGAGCTGTGCCAGTGCAGGAGCTTGTCACCTGCTGACAGCAGGCTGCTGTATTTTCCGAGGGCTGCATCTTGCCGGTCATTATCACGTGACAGCGACTAGTCGACGACAGGCAGAAAAAGTCACTATAGTGAAGTCGACTAGTTCATACAACCCCTATTGCTCCCCAGTATTCTGCAGCATAATCAGAACGTTCTCTTTGAACTTGATATTGTAATGACCTGGCTGGGGTTGTAAGCCAGGTGCATTCTGGGTGTTGTGTTATATGTGTTTCCTAACATTCTGCTAGCTTCTATGTGTTGATTTGAGTGTTATGTAAGCCACAGGGAAGGTGATGTGTGTTCTGTGGAGCGGGTTGAATTAGCATGGTTAACTGACACCGTGACTCTGTGTGGTAGGAGCGTGATAGAAGTTCGGTGTCTGTAGCGTTACAAAGTGTTGAAGAAGAAGCCTAATAAAGGTCTGGTGTGAACCACTACTGCCTCCTGCTGGTTGAGTTGGGGATTGCCGCTGAGATGCTAGGGGTCACTACAATATCAAGTTTTCGCCTCTTCTTCGTCTCCGTGTCTCCGCATGGTTAAAGTTACCCTCGCGGTCTATCGCTGGCAAATCAAAAGTGAGACATGACACAACCACCCCCCACCCCCACCTGGCCACAATAAGAGGACCGGCCACCCGGCCTTTAATTGAATACGGCCTGTAGTAAGTAATCTAAGTGAGTTAGTGGATGACTGTCTACCCTTAATGAAACCAGTTTGGTCAGGGTGTATTATGAAGGGGGTTACCTTCTCTAATCTTTTGGCCAGGGCTTTACAAATTATTTTGAGATCAACATTAAAAAGAGAAATTGGGCGATAGCTGGTAGGAAATGCCGGGTCTTTGCCTGGTTTTAACAAGAGACTAATATTGGCTGAATTCATGTTTGGCTGTAATCTGCTGCTCTCTTCGATTTCCCTCACCATTCTGAAAAATATTGGAGCCAGAATGATCCAGAATTCTTTGTAGAATTCTACTGGGAACCCGTCTGGACCTATTCGTCATGGATTTAAGGGCTTCCTGGAGCTCCGCTGATGTTAGTGGCGAGTCCAGGACTGTAACTTGGCTGTTTGATAATTTAGGAAGTGTTATCCTGCCAAGGATCTCATTGATCTCATTATCTGATGGGTTTATCTGTGGTGAGTACAACGTTTGGTAAAAGTCTCTGAAGGTGTTGTTTATTCTTTCAGGGTCATATACTATATTCCCGGTTGAGTCTTTAACAGCAGATATGGTAGTTTTCTCCTTAGTTATTTTTAATTGGCTAGCTAAGAATTTACCTGATTTATTACTATGTTCAAAGTTTTCTATTCGTAGTCTTTGTGCTAAAAATTGTGTCTTTTTGTCAATAATTCCATGAAGTTCTAATTTAGCTTTACGTAATTTGCTCATTGACTCTTCTTCTGTGGACGCCTCTAAAGACTTGATGATTTCTTCTAACTCCTGAATACGTTTATTTTCCGTTTTTTTCTTATGTGATGAGAAAGAGATTATTTTACCTCTCATCACTGCCTTTCCTGCCTCCCAAAGAATAGATGCTGATGTTCCAGGCAGGTCATTATGTTCTAAATATAAACCCCACTCCTTTTTAAAAAATTCTATAAAACCTTCGTCTTTAAGCAGTGATGTATTAAACCTCCAGTTTTTGCTTGGTGGGATTGTCTTTTTATTTACCAGAGTTAAAGAAATTGGAGCATGGTCGCTGACAACTATGGGGTGTATCTCAGTGGCTGAAATGTCAGCCAACAATGAGCTGCTGACTAGAAAATAATCCAAACGTGAATGAGAGTGATGGACGTGCGAAAAAAAAGTATACTCTCTACGGTTAGGATGAAGAGATCGCCATGCATCACAAAGCCCATAATCACTCATGTACTGTTTAACTATATTAGTGGATTGCCAATTGCGCTGAGTCCCAGCTGTACTGAGCCTGTCTGTTAAGGAATTCATCCAAAAATTAAAATCACCTCCAAGTATAAGTGGACAGTCCAAGTGTTCGGAGAGTACAGAGAAAAAATTATGAAAGAATGGAGGGTCATCCATATTTGGACAGTATATGCTGACGATACATAAGCATTGGTTCTGTACAGATAATTTTAACATTATAAATCTACCCTTTGGATCAGAGACTGTGTCCAATACTGTGAAATTGATGTTTTTGTGTATTAAAATAGCTACACCTCTTTGCCTAGAGTTATAGCAGGCAGAGAACATGCTGGGAAACTCAGGTGTTTTAAGTTCATCTGCGGATGTGGCAGATCTATGAGTCTCTTGTAACAATATTACGTCTGCTTGCAATCTCTTTGACTGATCAAAAATTTGTAATCTCTTCTCTCTAGAGCCAGCCCCATGTACGTTCCATGAGACAAACCTTAGTGCACCCATAGATGTGTGTGTGAGTAGCTAAAATGTGACGCCTTCATGTGAATAAGATGGAATAAGTATCTAAATGTATAAATAGTATGTTAATAAATAACTTAACTTGGGCTGAGGAGGTGAGCATGTGCTGACGGCCGATCACCGGATACAAGGCAGCGTTTGAAGCTGATGGCAGCTCGTTAACAAACATCCACAAACAATTAAGACACATTTTCGCCTAATTTATTTACTGACAACGCAAATAATAATCTGGTAAGTATAACTCACTCAATCTGGAGGTAAGTGAAGAGAATTCAGAAAGTTTACTAAATTATATTGACGAAGTTTTCGAGTTATTCGTTATGGGTCCAAAGAAATCAGCAGCTGAGGCTGAAACACCTGCTGGGACCAAGAGGAGCCGTCCTCAGGACTCGCCTGAGGCCTCATCTCCCCGGAAAGACGTATTAGAATTATTAGATTCTATTGATAAACGGCTTCTGGGATTTGAGGGGCGACTTCATCTGCTCGAGGTTCTTCACCAGGAGTTTCAGAACCTCCGAACATCTCTGGAGTTCAGCCAGGAACAGGTTGAGCGGCTCGCTGCTGAGAACGCGTCTCTGCGGAAGTCCGTCTCTTCCCTGGAAGAGGGAATGACGCGGATCACCCTGGACAACAAAACTCTGAAGGGGACGGTTTTGGACCTTCAGGCCCGCAGCATGAGGGATAATTTGGTGTTCGCAGGTCTGCCGGAGCAGACGGGAGGGGCGGAGAACTGCGAGCAAACAATAAAGAACTTTCTTCAGACAGAAATGAAGATACCCGAAGAAAAAGTTAAAAACATCACATTTCACCGGGTACATCGCCTTGGAGCTAAAAGAGGAGACAGCAGAAGACCTCGTCCCATCGTGGCTAAATTTGAACATTTTGGAGATATAACATGCTTTTAAGTTATTCCTTTTTACATCTAAATCCTTCAGTTTGGGGTCTAAAAACAGTGGAACTGCAGTTCTTTGGTCTGATTTCCTCATTATTGTTGCTCTACAGACCCTCATCTACCCCTGTTCTGAGGAGAGTCTTGAGAACGAGCCGTTTTTGGGTACTGTCTCTTTAAACTGGAGGAGGAGCTGTAAACTCCGCCCCCCTCCATAGTGCAGACCTGTACTCTCCTCCCCCAGCCGGACTTTGTAGTTCTATAGAGAAATCATTATTTAGCATAGCAGATTTAGCATAGCATATTAGCATTTTTAAAACATGTGGGGAGAGTAGTTCATCAAGCTGTTTCAAGGCTGCTAACTCTCTCATGCATTTGTCTGTAGTCACTCACACACACCCGTCACGGCCGACGGAGGGACAAGCGAGCAGGCACGTGCGCACACACACACACACCCGTCACGGCCGACGAGACAAGCGAGCAGGCTCGCGCACGCGCGCACACACAAGGAATGCTGCTTGCTTATTTATTTCTATAAAAAATGTTTTAAAAAATGATACAGCTCATTAAAACACCATTAAAAGAATATATTTTATTAAGATCTCTATCTATATATATACATACATATAATTATAAATAATTTTATAAGTAGTCTTATTTTATATTGGGTGTCTTAATGGCTGAAAATGGATAAAAAGCAGTTACATTTTAATTTAAAGATTTGAGATTCTAGTCAAAAATAAAGAACATTCCTCCAAATGTTCTTTAATGTGATTATAATTCTAATGCTTAGAACTTTGTTTTTATTGTCTGCAATGCGTAGCCTATATCTTTATTAAATGTGTTTAGCTGTAAAGTGGTAATTCTCTCTAATGTGTACAGAGAGGTGGACATCAGTGCTGCAGTGAAATTCCCAAGATCAGTCTGCTTTGCTAACAAATATAGTTAAATCTTACCTGCATTCTAAATAAATACCGTTAGGTGAAAACATCAGTAGGCATTGAGTTATTGATACAATCCCTAACAGCCAGAATGGAAGAAGAGCATGCTGGGTCATCCTGGATCTGGGCCTGTTCTGTGTATTTACCTACAGGATGCAATAAATGTCTACAAGGCTGAGTTTGGACCATTACATCTAAAAGAAAGCATACAATCAGTGATTTTTTTTATTGTTTACATTAATATACAAATTTTCTAAGTATTAACCTCACAGCAAATAAGTAGAATAATATAATAAACAGGCTTTAGTAGTTAAACAGGCGTTGTGCACACAGGTGCTTTGTGTCCCGGTGCTGGTGGTATCTAGGTCTCAGAGTTCCTGTCCTCCTGCCGTCTTCTGTTGTCCTCAGGATACGGATTGATGTTTCCTGATGATGAGGGAGGGGCAGTATGTGGGCTTCAAACTGGTCCTGGATAACAGTGGGAGACCTCCGTTGTCTGAATACTGAGACCAGAGGGTTGGTGAGATGCAGATCTTCTCTACCTCATCTAGAAACGGAGTTGGTTCAGGGAAAACTTTTCCAAAGACCAGTTCCATGATGTCATCGCCATATTCTGCAATGAAAGACAATAACTTTAATGACATATTTTGTTTACAAGCAGCTTTAGGAAAGTTGTTTCTTTAGCTTTCATGTTTATAGTCACGTTTGTGTTTGTTCACAAGTTCACTTTGCTGCAGTGACTTCATATTCTTACAAATGTAATAAAATAGTGACACTAAAATTATACAAATGATTCCTTATGAAAGGAAGCTCATTAGAGAGCAGTGCAGACAGACTTACTACATGCTGCAGCTGTTTTTGTAGACCAGCTGCTGCTGAACTTGGGGAAAGTTATTCTGCACACGTCCAGATCAGATGGTTGTTTACAGAAAATAATGTAATTCAATAATTTCTAAACAGACTAAACAAGTAAAACATCAAATAAATCACTCTGCTGTCATCAGACGGAGTGATTCAGGGGGTGAGGTGTTCTTAATGATGAGGGTGGCTGAGGTGTGTCATCACTCACTTTGGTCTGGTCCAGACCATCTCTTTACTGGTGGGTCTCCTTCCTCAGTAGGTGACGTGAGCTTCAACATCTGAACGTTCTGTGTTCCTTAGAGGAGAAGAAAAGTAACATTAGCAAGCTGGCTAAATTATTTTTTACTAGCATCTCAAGGCCTTGGAGAAGCAGATCTTCACTTACCTAAACATCAGACCAGTTTGTCCCAGCTGAGCTCATCAGGGCGTTAGTCTGACAGCCTGTCAGTGAAACACGGCTCCAGTCTTCTGGATGTGGACTCTAAAAAGCAAAGGAACATTTTTACTTTTGTTTTAATTATTTTACAGCTAATTTGATCAGCTTTCCGATGCTCACGCTCATACAGACGGTGAGCTTTGCTGCGTCTGACTGATGCAGAGTTCGTTTTTATATCTGCAGTGAGACAAAAAACTAACCTCACTCCACTCAGAGATTGTTCTTTAAAACTCTATTAAATCCACTGTGTTGACGCACTATAATGACTTTGTCACGCTGCATTTTAGCTGATATGGGACTTTATTTACTGGATGCTAAGATTACATCACACTCACGTAAAATAACACACAGGCTCTCTGCTGCTACAATCAGTGGATGTACATCTGGTGTAAAAGAAGGCGTTGATCAGAAATCACGTTTTATTCCACGAAAATCAGCCAAAT
>NC_091758.1:9752500-9825000 GCF_043380555.1 Nothobranchius furzeri
CACTCTGAAAATATGATCAGACACAATCTTACACAATGACCAACATGAACTAAGGCCAAAAACACCTGAATTTGCTGTATTTATAACACGATGGTTTACCTGTTCCTTGGTCAAAGTCATGTTTTCTAAAAGTTTCTCTGCTCTTTCTTCTAGCTCCTCTGCGCTGACATCTCTTGCCTGTCTGTCATTCAGATTCATGAGGGGCTGTGGAAGATCGAGGGTCACAGCTTTTGGGACATAGGATGATGAGAAGTCTCCGATTACCGATAGGACTGCTGGCTTTGTCGTCTGTCCATCTTGTGTACAGCAGCTTGAGAGATTGCTGTAAAACTGCTTGCTCAGTGGGGGTCAGAGGTGGGAAGGCTGGTGAAGTGGCAGGGCCTTTGGAAGACTTCACTTTCTTGGTTTGTTGTGAGTGTTAAATATTATGTCCTTGCCTTGCTGATACTCCACTTTTTTCAGAGACTCCTCACTAGGCTTGATCCACTTGCACTTTTTGGATGTGACTGCTATGTCCTCATCTCTTGCATGGTTAAGCTGCCATGATTTGAACAACAACACATGGGAGCAACATTCTCCTAAACCTGCTGTACTTATGCAGTGGGCTCCTAGCTAACACATATAAACATGTTCACCCCTCAGAGGTTTCACGCTTTTATATTTCATTAAGACAGGTCTTCAAAATGTCTCTTCATTTAAAAATAAACAGTAAATAACTGCTTGTGTATTCACCCCTTTGGTTCGTTTCAAGCATCTTTGGGTTGCCATAACAACAGAGTCCACGTGAACCTGTCTCTTCTCTCATGTTGTATTTACTCCAGGATTGAGATATTTTTCTGTATTCTGCTTTTACAAGCCTTCTTCCAGGGTCCACCCCAGATCATGATGCTTCCGCCACCATGCTGCAGTGTAGACGTGGTGTTTGTGGTGATGTGCAGCAGCGGATGACGACCACAGTTCTGCCTCTCCCATCTGAGCCACTCGTTCACAGTTATCATGTTTATGTTTGAACTACAACCAGCACTGGAGAAGACTATGGGATGGCCAGCGAGTTGTAAATTCTGCTTCATGATGTTTTCCTGGGAGTTTTTATTTTTAATAAAAATGTGAAAACCTTTTAGATGCTCGGAGCAGGCTGCATGTTTGTTATATTTGCCTTTACAGGGTATCTGCAGGTTTAAGGGAGCCAATTTTAAGACTTTTTAAGACCTTTTTTAAGGCCACTTTGACCAAATTTAAGCTATTTAAGCAGGGCAGCAGTAGGCAGCTCAACAGGTTGAGCAGGTTGTCCAGTAATCGGAAGGTTGCAGGTTCGATCCCGGCTCCGGACGGAGAATTCTGCTGTTGTGTCATTGGGCAAGACACTTAACCCACCTTGCCTGCTGGTGATGGTCGGAGGGACCGGTGGAGCCTGTTCTCGGCAGCCTCGCCTCTGTCAGTGCGCCCCAGGGCAGCTGTGGCTACATCATGGCTCATCCCCACCGGTGTGTGAATGTGTGTGTGAATGGATGAATGATGCACTGTAGTGTAAAGTGCGTTGGAGTCCTGACTCTGAGAGGCGCTATACAAGTGCGGGTCATTTATCATTTAAGCTATAATTTCCAGCTGTTGCCTGGAACCGGTGCTAACCTCGCCACGATCGTGGGATTAGCCATCCAGTTACCATTAAACTTGCACTTCCCCATGGCGCAAGCTCCCACTAGCTTAACCAGCTAATGTGCTCATCTAAAAATAGCCCCCTTTCACAACCAACTGAATGTGTACGGTTCCGCCTACGCCAGCATCATACACAAAAAACGCTGAACACCAACTAGAAATTCACAAAAATTTTATAGAAATAAAAGAATCTTGTTTATTGGGTCTTTGGTCATTTAAGACCTCTGGAAACTGTATTTAAGGATTATTTGTCATTTTTAAGGATTTTTAAGGCCTTAAATTTGGAAAAGCTAATTTAAGGCTTTTTAAGACTTTTTAAGGACCCCCGGATACCCTGCTTTACCTTTTTAATTGTTCTACTCGATTCAGTTCATTTATATAGTGCCAAATCACAACAGGTGTTCTCTTCGTACAAAACAATGACTCTAAAATAGTAAAAATGACTGTTAAATTGATCAAATGAACCCAAAGTGATTTTTGCCACTTGAAAAAAGACTGGCTGCTGTCCAGGAACAAATGAATTCTTATAAATGACATTTAATAGGATGTAACAACAAGTAATAATGACAGAGACAGGATAAGGATCCAGACCTCTGGATGAACCTGCAGCTCTATCTACAGCTATCTCAGATGGAGACGTGAGGCCTGGATCCCAACCAGACAACACAATCTGACACAGTCAGAGCAAATAAAGATGCAGCATCAGAATTTCACATCAGTTATTTGAACCTATTAAAATACAGCTGAGGTCTTCTGCACCTCCCTCGCCACCTAACTGCGCTCTTCTTTTAGTATTTTTCTGAAAGGAGAATAAAAGATGGAGAGGTTAGCGTCAGGGCAGAGTTCAGCATGTGAGCAAACACAATGATGACGTTTACTTGGAGGCGGAGTCCAGCGTGGCGAGGAGACTGATCCGAGTGTGTGATGCTGATTCCATCTGAACATCACCTGGCAACCAGAGACGCCGAGTGAGTACAACATTTAAACACATCTAAACCGGATGGAGCTGCGGAGGCTCCTTTGAAAAGTTTCCACATATTCTGCTGCTGCGAGGCCACGGGTCACCACGGAGACTCCAGCCGTCTGGGTCAGTCGGACGTGTTTTAGTCTGAAATCTGTAGGAAACTCACCTGAAAGTAGAAGAGCATCTCTGGTCCTTTTTCTGAGGGACTGTTTTAATATCCGGGTGTAACCCTGGTTAAGCAACGCTGCAGACGCCTCAGTCGTTGAATTCATCTCCACCCGACGATGTCGCCTCGACTTCAATGTCTGACAAACAAGCAACAACAAAAAACAATGAATCAAGTAAGAATGTTCAACTTTTTATTGAAACATTCACGTTTTAACATTTTATTTGTTTTAGAAGTGTTTGCGGCAACCTTTGAGCCATGCTTGCCAAACTGGCAGACGTGGGAGCGTCTCACGCAGGACATTGTTGAACCACGTAGGACAATGTCCTCGCGGGCTTCAGATCTCTAACTGTTTAACAGTGGGTGTTTAGTGACCTCTGACCTTTAAATATTGTACATATTTTTATTGTGGCAATAAAACGTTGAAATAATTTGAATAAAGAATCATCAATGTGACTTTCTGCTAAATTCATCAAATGAGGATTAGACCGTCCCTCTGCTTAGAAAATAAACCAACAGAATGTATCAGGAAATTATTAGAGATTGTCATATAATTATTATAAATTATTGCGAAACACCAGAAACATCAGATCACATATGAACATATTTCTAAATTTTGCAATGGTGCATAAGGGCGACAGTGACGGGCCTTCCCCACTAGCATCGGCTCAGCGTGGTCTGGATGGCGTAGAGTGTGTCCACATCAGCGTAGCCCGCCTTTTTTCAGGGTGTAACTGGACTGTTTTTCAGCCCTCTTCCCAAGGTGGTCTGCTTCAGGCTGACCAGGGCCAACACACCCGCTGTTGACTGATAGGCCAGCTCAAATTCACACTTTCCATAAGGGGAAGCCTCCGATTGGTGGGTAGAATCACCCCAGTGGGCTTACAGCATTATCACGCTGATTACCTAGTGGGAGACAATGTCACAGTGGAATCAACCGGGCCAGGCTGGGGCTAGGCGGGCAGTGTGGAGCCGATGCTAGTGGCCCATGATTTATGTGGTCGAACATTGCTGTTCCATTAGGAGAAACTGAAAGTTGGAGATGGGTTTATCTCAGCTGTTTGTTAAACTACTCTAATAAACTGCTGTCGAAGACAAAATGTCGTTCTGTCTGGTGCTTTAGTTCAACACAAATAACACATTAATCAGAAATGATCTTAAGTTACCTCGCGTTTGTAATACAGCTGCCTACAGCTTCCGGTGTACCGCACATCGTGCGCGGATTAATTCAAAGGGTCAGAAGAAGACCAGAGACCATCTCTGACGGATTACTGAAAACAATGTCCATGTCACGGAATCGGAGCAAATTATCAACAGTTAATTTGTGGTTTTCAGGAGTTTTTTATTTTTTAAGTTGGCAAGACCAGAGAAGAAGCGCGTCGGTCATAATGTCCGACGATTTCAAGTTTTTCATTGGACATTATTAAAATAGGTCGGTAAGGCCCGGCGTGTTTCATAAACACTGATTTTAGACAAAATGTATTAAAATCTGCTGGCCTGTAGGATAAAGGGTTAATGCACACAAAGATACAGAGAAAATTCCGGGTTGTCACACCTGTCACATCCACCATAGTCCCTGTCCCCAAGAAACCATGGATCACTGGACTTGATGACTACAGACCCGTGACTCGGACATCTGTGGTCATGAAGTCATTTGAGCACCTGGTTCTCCCCACCTCAAGACCCTCACAGCCACCCTCCTGAACCCCCTGCAGAGTACCTACAGAGCCAACAGGTCTGTAGATCAGGCGTGGGGAACCCTGGTCCTCGAGGGCCGGTACCCTGCACGTCTTTGCTCCAACACTTCTGATTCAGTGGTTGAACCACCTGTTCAGCAGCTCATCAGGCTCTGCAGAAGCCTGTTAATCACCTGCTGATTGAAATCAGGTGTGTTGATGCAGGGTTGAATCTAAAATATGCTGGATAGTGGCCCTCGATGGACCAGAGTTCCCCACCCCTGCTGTAGATGATGCCATCAACATGGCTCTGCACTTCATCCTGCGGCATCTGGACTCCCCAGGTACCGTCGCCAGGATCCTGTTGTGTTTGTACATGACCTGATCCGCTCTGATTAGTACCTACACTGTGTTTATAGTAGCAGCTTCTCTAATTATTGCCACTTTATATAAATTACTTTATCCCGGGTACATTATCTCTTATTTTGTCTTCTTTTGCACCAAGTACCACAGCAATGTCCTGATGTTGTGATTTCTCGCATACATAGAAATAAAACCTTCTGAATCTGATTCTGAAGCTAGACCATGCTGTTCAAACACATTTTTATAGAAATATGAATAAAGATAAAAACAAACCTCTGGTGCTTCACCAAAAGCCTTGGATTTGATGGATGCAAGGAGCTCAGCTCTATTAGAGCACTGAGGACACAAAGAAGAAAGTTGGTCAGCAGAACAAATTACTGTGAACTGGTTATGGTGATGAAGCTTAAAGAAGTAATGATTCAAGGTGTCCATCCACTCAAGTTCCTGGGATTCTCAAAAGGCATCACACTTCAGCATCCGGTTACTTAAAAGTTTAGTTTAGTTTGGTTTTATTGAACAAGCGGTCACAAAAGACAATACAACATGTGAGGACAATGTAACCGTTGTTTGGTACAGACGTTTTCTGGTCAGAACCTAATCTGCAAACCTTGGTTGTTCATTTAGAGACAAAGAGAAGCATGTCACCAAACACAGCTACCAGCTAACGGATAGAAGACCGTCTCCTAGCGGCTAAAGGATAGAAGACCGTCTCCTAGCAGCTAAAGAATAGAAGACTGTCTCCTAGCGGCTAAAGGATAGAAGATCGTCTTCTAGCGGCTAAAGGATAGAAGATCGTCTTCTAGCGGCTAAAGGATAGAAGACCGTCTCTTAGCGGCTAAAGGATAGAAGACCGTCTCCTAGCTTCTAAAGGATAGAAGACCGTCTCCTAGCAGCTAAAGGACAGAAGACCGTTTCCTAGCTTCTAAAGGATAGAAGACCATCTCCTAGCAGCTAAAGGATAGAAGACCGTCTCCTATCAGCTAAAGGATAGAAGACAGTCTCCTAGCGGCTAAAGGACAGAAGACATCTCCTAGCAGCTAAAGGATAGAAGATCGTCTCCTGGCGGCTAAAGAATAGAAGACCGTCTCCTAGCGGCTAAAGGACAGAAGACATCTCCTAGCAGCTAAAGGATAGAAGACCGTCTCCTAGCGGCTAAAGGACAGAAGACCGTCTCCTAGCGGCTGAAGGACAGAAGACCATCTCCTAGCAACTAAAGGATAGAAGATCGTCTTCTAGCGGCTAAAGGATAGAAGACCGTCTCCTAGCGGCTAAAGGATAGAAGACCGTCTCCTAGCGGCTAAAGGATAGAAGACCGTCTCCTAGCGGCTAAAGGATAGAAGACCGTCTCCTAGCGGCTAAAGGACAGAAGACCGTCTCCTAGCGGCTAAAGGATAGAAGACCATCTCCTAGCGGCTAAAGGATAGAAGACCGTCTCCTAGCAGCTAAAGGATAGAAGACCGTCTCCTAGCAGCTAAAGGATAGAAGACTGTCTCCTAGCAGCTAAAGGATAGCAGACTGTCTCCTAGCAGCTAAAGGATAGAAGACTGTCTCCTAGCGGCTAAAGGATAGAAGACCGTCTCCTAGCGGCTAAAGGATAGAAGACCGTCTCCTAGCGGCTAAAGGACAGAAGACCATCTCCTAGCAGCTAAAGAATAGAAGACTGTCTCCTAGCAGCTAAAGGATAGAAGACTGTCTCCTAGCAGCTAAAGGATAGAAGACTGTCTCCTAGCAGCTAAAGGATAGAAGACCGTCGCCTAGCAGCTAAAGGATAGAAGACCGTCTCCTAGCGGCTAAAGGACAGAAGACCGTCTCCTAGCAGCTAAAGGATAGAAGACTGTCTCCTAACAGCTAAAGGATAGAAGACTGTCTCCTAATTTCTAAAGGATAGAAGACCGTCTCCTAGCAGCTAAAGGACATAAGACCGTCTCCTAGCTTCTAAAGGATAGAAGACGTCTCCTAGCAGCTAAAGGATAGAAGACTGTCTCCTAGCAGCTAAAGGATAGAAGACCGTCTCCTAGCAGCTAAAGGACATAAGACCGTCTCCTAGCTTCTAAAGGATAGAAGACTGTCTCCTAGCAGCTAAAGGATAGAAGACTGTCTCCTAGCAGCTAAAGGATAGAAGACTGTCTCCTAGCAGCTAAAGGATAGAAGACCGTCGCCTAGCAGCTAAAGGATAGAAGACTGTCTCCTAACAGCTAAAGGATAGAAGACGTCTCCTAGCAGCTAAAAGATAGAAGACCGTCTCCTATCAGCTAAAGGATAGAAGACCGTCTCCTAGCGGCTAAAGGACAGAAGACATCTCCTAGCAGCTAAAGGATAGAAGATCGTCTCCTAGCGGCTAAAGAATAGAAGACCGTCTCCTAGCGGCTAAAGAATAGAAGACCGTCTCCTAGCGGCTAAAGAATAGAAGACCGTCTCCTAGCGGCTAAAGGACAGAAGACGTCTCCTAGCAGCTAAAGGATAGAAGACCGTCTCCTAGCGGCTAAAGGATAGAAGACCATCTCCTAGCAGCTAAAGGATAGAAGACCATCTCCTAGCGGCTAAAGGATAGAAGACCATCTCCTAGCGGCTAAAGGATAGAAGACTGTCTCCTATCAGCTAAATGATAGAAGACGTCTCCTAGCGGCTAAAGGATAGAAGATCGTCTTCTAGCGACTAAAGGATAGAAGACCGTCTCCAACAGCTAAAGGATAGAAGATCGTCTTCTAGCGACTAAAGGATAGAAGACCGTCTCCTAGCGGCTAAAGGATAGAAGACCGTCTCCTAGCGGCTAAAGGACAGAAGACCGTCTCCTAGCGGCTAAAGGACAGAAGACCATCTCCTAGCGGCTAAAGGATAGAAGACCGTCTCCTAGCAGCTAAAGGATAGAAGACCGTCTCCTAGCAGCTAAAGGATAGAAGACCGTCTCCTAGCGGCTAAAGGAAAGAAGACGTCTCCTAGCGGCTACAGGACAGAAGACCGTCTCCTAGCGGCTAAAGAATAGAAGACCGTCTCCTAGCATCTAAAGGATAGAAGACCATCTCCAACAGCTAAAGGATAGAAGACCGTCTCCTATCAGCTAAAGGATAGAAGACCGTCTCCTAGCAGCTAAAGGATAGAAGACCGTCTCCTAGCGGCTAAAGGGTAGAAGACCGTCTTCTAGCGGCTAAAGGATAGAAGATCCAACAGCTAAAGGACAGAAGACCGTCTCCTAGCAGTTTGATGATTCTGTGGCTATGTTTGGACAACTTAAGGTAACTGTGACCAGATAAAGATTACTGATGCATTGATGCCGTTCAGGCTAGTATGTTTGAAAACGGTTCATTTCTCCAGGCTGTAACACTCAATGGCGCCCCCTGCAGATAAAAAAATTGTGGCATAGAATGAAGCCACCAAGGATTATCAGGTGAAAATATAAGAGATTACAGATGAAACCTTACCAAACACTTTAAAACAAATTTTGCTTTTATTCATTGACTTTCTAAACATTATTTAATAAAACTTTTGTGGTTTATTTTAGTCAGCAGTGTGGGTTTTTCCTTTGAAGGACATGTACTACGTCCAAACCAGGTCCAACTTACCACCTTTTGAGATGTGTCCTCCTGACTGTTTTCGTTTTCATCAAATGTTTCCTGTCCAAACAAAATAAAGGGATAAATAATAAGAAGTCTAAGAGGTTTCATCCACTAACACGAGTTAATCTCTCACCTTCTCGCGTTGCCAGTTGTAGAACTCCTGAACGGTGCCGCTAAGCTGAGAGACGAGGTCCTTACGGATCAGATTAAATGAAGAATCGCCTGGTGTTGTCATCTGAGAAAGGACTGAAGCTTTCATATTTTCATACAGATCACTGACGTTGGACATTTCCTGCAAGAAAACAAGTGTAACATTTTAAAAACAAGACCTTTGCGTTGGAGTGAAGGGGAGAAGGGTGACTCTGTTCACCTCCAGCAGCCCAGAGCTGATCAGCTCCTGTGGGCGAGACGCCCGCTCTATAAACTCCTCACGCAACACTGACCTTTCCTTTACCTTATTTGTCTGAAAGCAGAGCTGCATGGAGGGGAGAGGAATTAGGGAAGGGCAACCGCTTTGATTCACTTTTGTGACAAATGTACTCAAACACCCACAGTTTTAGACAATGCCAAATGCTCACCAGAGTGGGCATAGCAGTGAAGCGGAATGCTTTGCAGAACATCAAATGTCGAAGGATGTAGACCGCATCCATGTGCTGAGCATCTATTGCATTGTTCTCAAACTTCTTCACCTCTTCCCAGTCCTTCAAAGCCAGATGGATCTGCAGCCAGAGACACTCAAAGGACTAAAATGATGTGTGACAGCACCTTGAGACAGTAGACGTGTTTCCACTGCAAGAACTTCAGGGTAGATTTACTGGAACCTCCACCTGACCGGGCTGTCCGAACGGCCGTTTTCAGGAACCTTCTGAGTACGTGCTCTGGAGGAGGTACTCCGAACGGCCCGGTGGAGTAGCTGAGTGGAACCTCGGTTAACTCACGCTGATTGGTTGTAACTCAGTAGGAAATGACATCAGCAGATGTCCAAAACAACCGGCCGCAGTAAAATTAGAAACGTAGCTGGTGATGCACAATGGAAGCAAAGAAAAAGAACCGATCACATTTAAAATCTAACTCCCGACACCGGAGAACTCTGTGGATTCCTCCACAGACCTAATTAACAGGGCGAGTCTCACAAATCTCAGAGCTGCTCTTGTCCTCTGAATGGATTAAATGATGATATTTTCCATAAAATTAATGCTTTTAATAGTATTAATGTTACTTTGGGCGCTTTTTGGGGGCTGATCGGTGACATCACTCACTGCCAAAGCAGTGGCGATACGCTGACATCTGAACAAGTTCTGAAAGGGCTGGATTTGAATGGAGACGCAACAGCTGAGAGGACTGGGACGTCCTACCTCCTGGTCAAGTTCCCCATCCCAGGAACTACCCTGGAGTTCTGGTAACGGAAACATGTCTATAATTTGTGTCTTCAGGTCCTGACCTGCTCAGAGGGTGAGGCCGTTTGGGTATAATACAAACTGTACAGCAGGTAAAGTCCTCCCACACGGATCTGAAAGCTGAACGGTGGCAAGAAGTAGCAGTAAGCCGTGTTCAGGACCAGATGACAGAATGCCCGTTTCTCGTGCTTTACAACGCCCCTGTGGGAGGAACAACAACAATGTTATAAACATGAGAGGCGCCTGCTGCCAGGTTGTGCCGAGCTCCTAAACATGAGCTCCTATGAACTGGTCCTTTAAGGAAACACTAGCTTTTACTGCCAGCAGAACACAAGATATCTGTTCGCTGCATCTGCAGACATATTACTCACTAGCATCAACAAATTAATCCTAAAATTACTTTATCAAAGAAAGATGAGCAAAAACGTACTAGCTGTCTGTTAAACGATCGTGTTTTTACCCTCAAATTATTCCATTATTGTTTTCAAATGTTCAAAATGACAACATGGTTTAACAAAATTCAGTTTTTCACTTTCACTTACTTTTAATACATTACAATCACTAACATGCAAACCGCGTTACACTGTTGTTTAGTAACATTAACCTTTTATGTCATGCCCATCTCTGGTTCAAACCCTTTTTAGCTTTAGGCAAATCGCCTTCATTATGTTGTGTTTGATATGTTGTTTTAATTTATCATAAACGAGTTTTTAAACAAATGTAATAAAATGAAAATAACTGTGATAAACAGATCAAAATTAATAGTATTTTAGAATATATGTACCTAAAAATCTGACTGAACTTCATCTCCCTCCAGATGTTGGCAAACACCTCGAAGCGGACCGACTGCGTTTGCTGGAAGCGGGCTAGCAGCGCCTCGCAGTCTGCTTTTACGTGTTTATGACTGGCGTCCATCTGAGAGCTACTCACGGGCACGACTCCGCGACGAAACCGACCCACAAAGCCTCCACATCTGCCAAAGCATCCGCGCCTTTTCAGGCTTTTACACAACAAAGCTGCCGGACGAAAACACTGCGATTGTCGTGGGAAAATTGCGTCATCAGCAGTCGACGTTTGTAATGATACATTCATAAACATCGGGAAAAGTAGTGTTCGACTTTAAAACCTAAGAAAACACCAGAAATAACAAGAAATGCCCCAAAGGAACGGGTTTATTAAAAAGAGCTCTCGACACAGTAACTGCAAATGCTATACTTGTCCTGTTCTGTTATTAGTGTTGGATGTCGCTGGACAGCCAACTTTAAAAAGGTCTTGAAGAGACATTTTCTTTATTTTAATTTTTAATTCTCTCTCTCTCTCGCTCTGTGTGTGTGTGTGTGTGTGTGTGTGTGTGTGTGTGTGTGTGTGTGTGTGTGTGTGTGTGTGTGTGTGTGTGTGTGTGTGTGTGTGTGTGTGTGTGTGTGTCAGGACTGAAAAAACGACAATTTAGTCTGGCAGAGAAAAAAGTTATATTAAGGCAGATATAATTGTAATCACAGTTCACTATGTAAAAAAACCATAGTGTTCTTTTTGATAAAAACATATTGAAGAAATTGATTTTTTTTCCAAGCTCTAAAAGACAATTTGGTTATTTTCTCTCAAAATGAGTCTAGATTATGAGTTTGCCTACGTATTGTTAAGTACGCAAACGCAGCGCACGGATGTGCGTACGCAAGCTCTTGCGGAAGTAAACAATCCTCAGCTGACGTGGAGCAGAATCCATTCGAGCACCTGGAGGAACAACGGACCAAGTTTTAGGTTAAATAAAACAGCTGCGTGTTGTTGAGCTGCTCCTCGTGGTTCCCAACAGGCCAGTGGACTCCACGGACGTCGTCTGAAGTCCAGGCACAACCGCAGTTCAGAGAAAAATGACTTCAGCGGAGGAGGCCAGTAGGCCGTTCGCAGGTCTGTCAGACGTCTCCATTCCGGACATCCCGGTGGAAGGGGACATCTCCCTTCCTGTCGCATCTTCCGCAAGAGACGACGAGTTTTCCACTTTGGACGAGCCGGTGAAGGAGACTATCTTGCGGGATCTGCGGGCGGTGGCTAACAAGTTTGTTCACGTGCTGTACCCGAAGAGGAGCTCGGTTTTGCTGCGGGACTGGGACCTGTGGGGCCCGCTGCTGCTGTGCGTCACTCTGGCTCTGCTGCTCCAGGGCGGCGCGGCCGACAGCAACGACCAGGGAGGCCCGCAGTTTGCAGAGGTAGCTGTCCAGATAAGCGCAGAGGACGTAGGACAGGACAACAGGAGCGGAGCAGAGGGACATCTGTAGTTCAAGCCACTTTAAATCTCCACGTTGGTGTGATTTGATCCTAAAGAGCAGCTGGATCATTGATCACACGTTTCAAACATATCAACGTGTTAGCTTAGCTCTTAGCACACCTGAGGTTTCACATCAGCAAACACGTTTCAGACAAAGAGCCCGAGTAAATTCAAAATGTAGTTTTCAGTTGATGGGATGTTAGTCCCTATAGTCTGCACACATCGGAGGGTTTTCCAGCTTTAACGGCTAGTTTCAGGTCAAAGGTCAGATGTACTCCTTCTGGATGTTCTGCTAGAGCAGAATTCCTGGTTCCGTCAGTCACAGCGGTGGTCCTGAATGTGGTAAGGTGGGAAAACGAGGGCCCGGTCGTGTGAGAGTCATGCATGCTAACCAGTACGGGATATCCCATTGGCCAAGTAGCCAGGACGCATGATCAGTCGGGATACAGCGACGCTCACCCTGTCACATCCCCCCCCCCCCCTCCTCTTTCCACAAGCACGTCCCCATGCTCCCACGCCGTGTGCCACATTTGGCGTTGTTGGCAGGATCCATGTGGATTTGAGGTTTGTGGCACCATTTGTCCACCTTGCCACATGAAGCAGCAGAGCAACCCGGACCATCACACCACCACCATCTTGCTTTTTGAAATCTTTTAGCCTCTTCGTGTTGTCAGTGTTTATTGGAGTAATTAATTATGTTTCACAGCTCTAACAGTAAAAAAAAAAAACAACCATGTTTTCCTCTGGCTTATGTTTAGTTTGATGACTGACCGCCATTCTTTATCCTAGGTCTTCGTCATCATCTGGTTCGGCTCCATCATCATCACACTCAACTCCAAGCTGCTGGGTGGGACCCTCTCCTTCTTCCAGAGCCTGTGTGTGTTGGGATACTGCATCATGCCTCTGACGGTGGCCATGGTGGTGTGCCGGATCGTCCTATATACAGCCTCTGGGAAGGTCAGCTTTGCCGTGCGGTTGGTGGTGGTGACGGCATCCTTCGGCTGGTCCACCTTTGCTTCCACAGCCTTCCTCGCTGACAGCCAGCCGTCCAACCGCAGGGGGCTGGTTGTGTATCCAGTGTTTCTCTTCTACTTTGTCATCGGCTGGATGATCCTGACATTCTCCCCTTGATGATCAAAGGAAACGGGCAGAACATGAAGGAACTGGAGCAGAAACCAGAATCTGCCTTTGGGTGACCAACTACTGAGATGATGGAGAGCTGCTGAAGGACTCAGACTCGTGGAACCGGGAGGTGTCGTGGTCGGGACTCTGCTGCACTTTGTGTGGATGTTTGTTTCCCGGTTCTGTTCACATTGTGTGACTAGATAACTGAATGTTTGAGCTGGTCACGCTACAATGTTTTGTGTGTTTTCTGACTTAATGATGTCACCCATACTTCTTCTGTTTAAACCGCTCCAGTTGTTGTTTTAATGTTTAGATGAGACTTATGGTTGAGTGGATGTCAGGAGACTTTAATCCTGAAAAACTTTTTTTTTCTGTCAGCCTGTCATTTAAAAGAGAGTAGATGGCTGAATCTGTTCCAGCATCTTTTGTCTTTGTGTGAAAAGAGCAATAATTGTGAAGGATGACATCTGTGGGTATTTCTCTGGTTGAATTTCTGCCAAAGGTTTAGCTTGTTGGTTTAAGGTTATGTTTCTTCTAAAGGCTCAAAATAAAAGATGTGACAATAAAACAATTAGCTGTCCTTTAAGTACAGATCAAGTGAGGATGTGAGATTCTACTGTGTGTGATGTGATAAAATGTATCAAGATGAAAAAATGAAAATGTGCAGCGTAAAATAAGACCTGACACGTTTTGATGAGGTAACAGATTTGATCACAACACTGAGTCCATCTCATCAGAAGGGCCAAAATAAACCCTGGAGACGTGGTGGAGCTGTGTGTGTGTGTGTGTGTGTGTGTGTCTGTGTGTGTGTGTGTGTGTGTGTGTGTGTGTGTGAGACAGAGAAGAGTTCAGCATCTTGCATTTGCTATTAAAAACATCCCAAAGACAAAAAATGTATTCAAGTAAATTACTCCTTCCAGCTCAAATGTATCTGCGTGGATAATAAGATTAAACGCTACCATTCTGACACCCTGCTGGGTTGCTCCTGTTTCTTTGCCTGAGTTAACCAAACTAGTTAACTCTATGAAGACCTCTGCATGCCCCCTCCACATCTTACCCTCATCTTTGTTTAAAAGTGCTTTTCAGTCCATCGGTCCCAGTGTGCTCTCTATAATTAATGCTTCTCTGGTCTCTGGTCAGGTCCCTGCTTACTTTTAGAACGCTGTAATCCACCCGCTTCTTAAAAAAGTCTTGACCCCTCTCTCCATAGCAACTTCAGACCCATCTCTAAACTTCCGTTCATCTCCAAGATCTTGGAAAAGGTTGTGGCTAAACAACTCACAGCTGCTCTTGATGAACATAACATCTATGATAGCTTCCAGTCAGGTTTTCGTAGAGCTCATTCTACTGAAACAGCTCTTCTTAGGGTCTCTAATGACCTTCTGACTCACAGTGATGCAGGGGACTGTTCTGTTCTGGTCCTGCTGGACCTGACTGCAGCCTTTGACACTGTTGACCATCACCTGCTACTGGAGAGGCTGAGAGACTGGGTAGGCCTATCAGGAACTGCTCTGGGGTGGCTCTCCTCTTATCTTTCTGAGCGCTCCTTTTCTGTGGCCGTCTCCAAGTTTAGGTCCTCCACCACCTCTCTTACCCATGGTGTCCCACAAGGTTCTGTGCTGGGGCCTCTGCTCTTCCTCCTCTATCTGCTTCCTCTTCAGCACATCCTGAGCTTGTTCAAAGGAATCTCCTACCATCTTTGGGGCAGCAGTAGCTCAGGTGGTAGAGCGGGTTGCCTCATGATCAGAGGGTCATGGGTTCGATTCCAGCTCCTGCCAGGGGTATCCTGCTGTTGTGTCCTTGGGTAAGACACTTCACCCATCTTGCCTGTGTTAGTGGTGGTTAGAGGGGCCGACGGCGCCAAATGGCAGCCTCGACTCTGTCAGACCTCCCCAGGGCGGCTGTGGCTACAAGTAGCTTACCATCACTAGCAGTGTGTGAATGTGAGAGTGTGTGGAAAGCGTTTTTGGGTGTCTAGAAAAGCGCTCTATAAGTTCAATGCATTATTATCTTTATGCAGATGACATCCGACTGTACATCTCCTTTGAGCCCCATGAGATGTCTAAGCTGCAGCTGTTACACACCTGCTTAGACTCTATCAAAACCTGGATGGTGGGAGCTTTCTTCAGCTGAATGAAGATAAGACTGAGATCCTCATCTGTGCCCCAGACAAGCTGGTTCCCAAAGTCAGAGACTCTCTTGGTCAGCTTGCTTCCCACACCAAACCTTCTGTCAGGAGTCTTGGCGTGACCTTTGACCCAGCTCTCACCCTGGATTCACATGTAAGTTCTCTTGTTCACTCTTCCTTCTTCCATCTCAGGAACGTTGCTAAGCTGAGTCCCATTCTGTCCCGCTCTGAACTTGAGACAGTTCTCCACACCTTCATCTCCTCACGCTTAGACTACTGTAACTCTCTTTTCACGTGTCTGAGCAGAACCTCCCTGAACCGTCTACAGGTGGTTCAGAATGCCTGTGCTCGGCTTCTGACCAAGTCCTCCAAACACACCCACATCACCCCGCTTCTCCTCCGGCTTCACTGGCTGCCAGTCAACTTCAGGGTTCATTTCAAGATCCTGGTTCTGGTCTATAGGGCCTTACATGGACAAGCACCATCTTACATTGGTGATCTCCTCAGTCCCTACACCCCCAGCAGGTCCCTGAGGTCCAGTGATCAAAGCCTACTGGTTGTGCAGCACCAGGCTAAAGACCAAAGGTGACAGATCATTTGCTGCTGTGGCCCCCAGACTCTGGACCTCTCTCCCCCTGAGCCTGAGATCAGTGGACTCAGTGGTCTCCTTTAAAAAGCAGATGAAGACTCACTTGTTCAAGCTGGCTTTTGTATGACCTTCTTCACCTCTCTCTCTTTATTCTGCTCTCCTCACCTATTCCACCTTCCTCAGGATCCACTGATTTCCCTCTTTCCTGTTCACTCTCTCTCTTTCTTAACATTTTTTCTTTTAAATTGCAATTGCTTATTCTTGCTCATTTAAAATACCTTTTTAAACATTTTCTAAATGCTTTTTTATATTTTTACATCTTTTGTTTTTGTGAAGCGCCTCGTGATTTTTATCTTGAGAGGCGCTATAGAAACGATATTTTCTTCTTCTTCTCCACCCACATGTTGACTGCACTACGTGCATTCATTTTCAATGGGCATGAAAAGGTAGCCCACAGTATCGCAGGTTTGTCCATAATAGCATTTGTATATGTCACAGTCATCATGGCCTTTGGTAATAATGCTTCTGTGGGAGGTTTGTGGTGGTGCTGCGATGATTTTTTAACTGACACTACTTTTAATTTTATGCTCTAAGTAGTTTCAAAGCCGGTACTTTTTACCTGTACTTAAGAGCTTGAATTCAACTGCTCATTATTCTTTTTGCGCATGCGCCTCTGAACGGCTTGCCAGGCTGGAACTGCCTTCACTCCAGACCGGTAGGGGGCGCTGGTGTATCGAACCCTTTCTTTACCAGCTGACATAAAAACCACTGAAGAAGAAGAAAGAGAACATTAAAACCACATTAGCAGAAGGGTATAACTTAACTGGTATTGCATTTGTAAATAAGTTTTATGTTCAGTGACTCCATATTGGCTTTTTCCTAGGTGTGATATTGACTTTTATCTTAAAAATATGATGTGTATGAATAAGGGCAAAGGTAATTGGGATAGTATTTTGAATGATAGGTTAGATAGTGTTCATAAAAATTGTATACCAGTCTTTACAGATGGATCGAAAGACTCTGTGAGTGGGAGGACGGGTTGTTCTTTCTATATTCCGGTGGTGGGTAAAGGGGTGAAAATTAGAACTCCAGATGGTATGTCAGTTTTTACAGTTGAAATGCTGGCGATTTATTTTTGTTTGGATTGGATTGAGCAACATAGATTTAGAAATTGTATAATATGTACGGATTCTTTATCAGTTATGTTGGCACTTCATTCAAGAAGTAATGAAAATAGAGTTGATATTTTTCTAGAAATCTTTGAATGCCTGTTTCGGTTGTGTGCCTTAGGGATTGAAATAAGATGTATGTGGGTACCGGCGCAGGGGGATTGAAGGTAATGAATTAGCAGATTATTACGCAAAGCAAGCAGTAAAGTTAGAAGTAGTGAAACCGATCCCTTTTAGCAGTAACGAAGTGAAGTCAATGATTAAGGATAGAATTATGAATGAATGGCAGGACATGTGGGTAAGGGATAAAAAGGGCCGACATTTATTGAATATACAGAACGTAGTAGGTAAAAGGTCGTTTAAGGAGTTACATAATAGGGAACAAACAATAATAACGAGATTGAGATTAGGACATTCGGGATTGAACAGCACTTTGCATTTTTTGGGAAAACATCAAACAGGTTTTTGTGATTGTGGGACAGAACAGGAAACGGTAGAACATGTTTTGTGTTTTTGTAGTAAGTTTGATGTAATTAGGGGTGAATTTATAGATAGGTTGAAATATAAAGGATGTGGCGTTTGGAATTTGAGAACGTTGTTGAATGGCAGTGGGTCCAATTATAAGTTGGTGCTAGAGTTTCTTAGGAAAATTAAGGTATTTAGTAGAATTTAGTTTTTTATTATTTTTCTATATACATACATACATATATATATATATATATATATATATATATATATATATATATTTTTTTTTTCTCTCCTCGCTCTGACTCACACTCCTGCACAGTAGGTGGCGGTAATGCACCTTAAGTTGGTTGCCACCCGCCATTTAACCGGAAAGGAAGAAGAAGAAAACATTAAGCACAGCTGCTCAGCAGCTCCAGGGGCTTAATGTCACTAAGGGTCCAACCGCAGGTTATTTATTATTAGTGTAAACATTAATAAGTGTTAAGACAGGACTTGTGCGTTTGGGGCAGCTCCCGTTGCTGTTAGCTAGCTGGGATGGAGGGTCCGCTTCATCTCCCGCCGGAGCTCTGGGTACTCGCCTTCAGCTACCTGAGCACCGAGGAAAAGCACACTGTTCGCTCCTGCTCCAGGCACCTGAAGAAGCTCGCTGACCACCCGGCTCTGTGGAGGGACTACACGGTGGTTTTGTCCGAGCTCCGTCGGTACACGTACGGCTTTTGGCACACCCTATGTCACCGCAAACTCACCCGAGTGGCGGTGCGACACTTGCGGCGTAAAGAGTGGCGACGCCTGGTGAAGTTCCTGCCGTCGCTCACGGCCATCGTTTTTATGGACGGCGGGCGCCAGTACAAGGAGAAGTATCTGGACAACCTGTCCAGGTTCCCCCACCTGAGGGAACTCGGAGTACGGAACGCCACCTGGGACGAAGCGCTGTTGGGCCGTGGGCTCACCCAGCAGCTCGGGGAGAGGCTGACCCACCTCAGCGTCTGCAACGTCCGGCTGCCCAGCACGGTGGAGTTCATCGTCACGGTGTCGGAGCTGGTCAACCTGCGGTCCCTGCTGTTCCACCAGCAGGGTGAAGGCTACGGCCTGGACACCGTGAGACCGGTGCCCCGCAGCGACTTCCACAGACTCCTGGTCAGCCTGAAGAAACTCCGACACCTGTCCTGGGGGATGAAGGGGGAGCCGCCAGAACCGCTACCGGACGACTACTTCAGCCCCGAGGATCCGAACCAACCTGGTGAGTAGAGTTAGGGCGTCTGAAAACACTACAGGACCTCAGCGTGTTTTAACACACACACACACACACACACACACACACACACACACACACACACACACACACACACACACACACACACACACACACACACACACACACACACACACACACACACACACACACACACACACACACACACACACACACACACACACACAGGCTTCAGGATGCTTTTATTTTGCACAAATTACAGTCGGTGTACCAAAAAGGGAAATCCTGGTCAGGAAATTCCCAAAAGAAGAAGCTGTTGCTGCCTCTTGGCCAGGACTCCCTTGAAATAGGAGGTTTTTAATCTCAATTGGACCTTCCTGGTTACATAAATAATAAATAATTAAAAGTAAATATTCCTGAACACACACACACATTTAGAGAGGAATCCTTCACCTCCTGTGATCACACCTTTCTCTCATCTGCTAGGGATTGGGTGAGTGATGTCTCTGATAAAGTTAAGGTCCCATAGTCATCACACACTGGTGAAAATCACCTCCCGACCGGGTCATTGGAATCCTGATCTCCCAGTCCCTGTACCACTAGGCCACTGAGAAGTGTAACCAAGGCCAGACGGATGTGGAAAACCAATTTTAATGATGTGAAATCTGTTTGACTCGTGAATAAAGGGCCGTTCTAATAAATATCAGTTTAAAAACAAATCCAGGTGGTGTCCCCATGTATTTACTGTTGATTTTTGTTGCAGGACCATCTTCATACGGCGGCCCCGCTCTGTCCAGTCTAGAGCTTGTAGACTACCCAGAAACCCTCCTTCCTGAAAACGCACTGAGGAGCCTGACCTCGCTCAGGTCCTTGTCTGTCCGCTACAGATACATCAGAGACGGTGTTGACTGTCGCCTCAAAACATGGCTAAGTCCACTGCAACAGCTGGAATCCCTCACCATCATCGGTGCGTTGTGCTCACCTTCACATTTGAGCTTGTTTGTGACATAGAGCAGCAGGGCTGAACGAGCCACAGATATTTGTGCATCTTAGTGTGAAATCACAGGTATTGTAACAATGATGAAAAGAGGTTTCGTCAGTTTCCAGGTCTGGAGCGTACAGGTGTGTGTTAGCAACGCTCAGACGGTGTAAAAACCCAAGAGCTCCATCTTTAACTTCAGCGGTCAGAGTTCATGGCAAACCAGAGGAGCATCTGTAGTCGCCAGCACAGCCGAGTGTCTGCCCGGCCCTAATTCTGACCACTTTAAGCTTATACTGAAAATTGGACAGGCTTTGTTTGGGCGCTGTGACGTAATCGGCCCTGGATTTGGATACACCCTATGAGCCCCACACTGAGATTGTCCTTCTGTCTTCCCAGGTGGTAATTCTCTTGCTACGTACACAACCCTGATCCCCCCCAGTGTAACCCGGCTGACTCTGCGAGTAGCCATAACGCTAAAAGACATGGACTCCATTGCACCCAAGGTTCCAGGACTCGAGCATCTGGACATTGAGCAGAACCGCTCTAGCGGCAGCCTCTGCAGACGAATCCCTATGCTTTTCCCTCATCTCAGGACTCTTAGGATACGGTGAGTCTCCTGTCTTCACTGGCACTAAAGACCATAAGTCAGTGGCCGTCTGAAGTTAGACCAGCAAATCAGGTTTGTGTTTTGCAGGCTAGCACAGTAGTTTCCCGTCTGTTTTGCAGATTTTTCCGCCGTGAACCAGAGAAAGACCTGCTAAGTCTCCAAAAGCTGCGGCACCTGGTGCAGCTGGAGCTGCTAGTGGAGCGTTCCTTTATTCTGAGGGATTACCTTAACGGCCACCCCTGGCCGAGCCCCGGTGTACAGGAGCTCATCAATGAGCTACGGGAGCTGTCTGAGAACAGGATCACCGTCATAACCGCCATGCGGCAGAGAAGCCTTCTACGAGAATGTGACTGTCTATGGGAGGGAGACTGAGCCGATCAGACGGGAGCGACAGGAAAACGCTTCATCGTGGGACTGGCGCCAATCTGACACATGAGCCTGTGAGACATGGAAGCCCAGAGTTGGTTGCTTCTGTTCTGAAGTAATCACCTGGCACTAGAACCGGTGGTCAGGTCTGGCCAGAGCAGCAGCTGCAGTGACTGGTTCCAGATTGGTTAAGGTCCCTGGTCAAGTCTTCCCATGCTGACAGCACGAGGTTTAGTCATGTGGAAACTCTGACTTTGATCCAAAAGTCAACACAAATAAAACGTTTTCGGCAGTGTCTGGAGGTGGATTTCCACTAAACTACTTTGATTACACAAGTAAAGCGGTGGTGCCGTGTCCCGTTTCCTCCTGAACTATCAAATAGGTAAAGGACAAAAGCTGCTTTTGTTTCTGCAGAAAGTTCTTTTCGCCGGTCTTAACCAGCAGGAGGGCAGCGCAGGCTCATCCCTTCATACTAATGACCTCAACTCAGGTGTTCCAGGGAGGAGGGTCTTCATTCATCTCACCACATGCAGGCTCCAGCAGAACTGGTTAGCGGAGTTTAACTGCTATCCAGGACCACGTCTCCTCATAAACATTAGTGTCTGAATCCTATGACACCAACTTGGAATCTTTTCCCCCCAAACCAACCGCTTCCTTTTAAGGTTTTAATTTCAATTCAAACAAAAGTTTTGGTTCTTTTTTCATTTGCTGGAGGCATTTTTTTAGCCTGGCCTGCCAGACTCTTCCACTGGTTAATTCTGCACAGAGCGAGAGTCTGGTAACTCACAGGCAGAGAGGCACATGAGGGGCGGGATTAGGTAGCTCAAAAATAACCAATCAGGAAAAAGACGGAAATGCCGACTGTACCGCGCGACGCTGTCGTTTTTTTTAGCTGTAGTCAAATGGCGTCTGGCGACAGCGCAGACGTCTTTCTGTAGAAGAAAGGCTTTTAGCGCTTCTACTTGTTGTTTTAAAGACATTCAAGTCATTTAGAGCAGAGGAAAGAGCCGCAGCGAACTCTGCGTCAGTCGCCATGTTTATGACAAACTCAGCGTTGTGGTGTGTGACGTACGCTACTCGGCTCTGATTGGCTCGGTTAGAATTCTCAGGGGGTGGAGTTATTTGAATAGGAGAGTTCCCAGACCCTTTCTCTGTGCAGAATTAAGGTTGGTTTATGCTTGACGCGTCCGTGTGGTGAAATTTCATCATTTTAACAACACCGCGCCTCCGCATGGCCCCAAATTTCCGCACCGCGCACCTAGCAAATTTTCTAACCACGCGGACGGTTGGACGCGGAAAAACATGGCAGACTGGCAAGAACTAGTATGGCAGAGGTTCGTAAATACAGACATTTGTATGATTCAGCTCTCAGAGATCACCGTGATCAACATGTTGTTAATAATTCTTGGAGAGAAATAGCTCGCACTGTCGGAAAAGATGAGGACGCTGTTAAAAATGCTGGAATGCCATGTTGTAAACAGTAATTTCCTCTACTATGGTGTAGTGTTGGATGCATGCCGTAGAGCTCCATGCTGCCCCCTACAGTTTGGGAGAATATTGGCTCACCGTAGAGACGAGCCGCATGAACCATAAACACTGCGAGTTGTGAAGCGCGTTCCATCCGCGAGCCGCATCACCGCGCAGAAAGTGCATAAACCAAGCTTTAAACAGGAGGAGTCTGGCAGGACAGGCTAGGCATCATTGGTTTAAGGTAACTTGTTAAAGTCCATGTTCTTGTATTTATTTATATTTATACTTGAAAAGGAAAATGAGGATTAATTTTATTTTTGGCCTGTTTTTGGTATTTTTATAGAAGCAGTCTGATTGTAGCTTCTACCAGCAGCCGGAGACTTTACACAAATGAGTGGAATCCAGGGTAGAAACGATAAAGTAGCCAGATTTAGTTCCTGTTCCTTTGTGTTTTCTTTCAGTGACTCCAGTGCTCCAGTCTGCAGCTCTATAGTTTCTTTACTCATTTGTTTCTACTTCACCAGTTTGCTGAAACCAACATGTTTGAGTATGAAAAAGTCAATAAATGCTAAACATGTTTTAACGTGGCTTGGCTAAAGATGGTTTTGCCTGACCACTCCCCACAGACGGAGCTCAGTCTGTGGGTCGGAACCTACAGTTGTCTGTCATCCTGTCTCTGCACGCTGTTGGACCGCACTAGGACCAGTCAGAGCAACGCATCCTCCGTACATCGTCGAAAAAGCAAATGCGATCTTTCTAAATATAGCACTTGGGTACCTCCATTAGCTCATTTCCTTCAACCGTTTTGCCGTGGAATGGGAAGGATCGGATCGCTAATTTTTCTGTTCTGATTGTCAAACCGGTTCAGACAACTTACCCAGACCACCAGTCAAAGGACCTTTTTGGCCCCCTTCTGTTGTGGGTCCAGACATTTCTGGAGCGGTACAGTGAAGGCGGAGCCAGAACACAGTCCACTGATTGTGGGACAGAAATATGTCACGACTTGAAACAAACGTAGGCATGTTTGTATTTTCATTATCTGTACATGAATGTGAAAAAATGCCAGCAAATAGCAGCAGGTTTTGGTCAGCCGCTGAGTTCCTAGAGTCCTCCCCGTCATCGTGAGTCCTCACTCGGAAGAGCTAGATGTTTTTCTCAGCGGACGGCAGCCAAAGGACCCGAGCGGGCGTCGGAACGGTGTCGGGCCAAGCGACAGAAATTAAAGCCCCAAAAAGTTGAGGACAGAAACCGCCAGAGTGAGGAAACACACCGGATGCTATTTATAGCCACATAGCCGGTCTAAATCTGGCTACTGCTACAGCTCGTCTACATGTCCAGGACAAAGTACTCGATAGTCCAACTTTCCCCTCAGAGGCAATACTCGAGGAACTTTAGAGTTAAACTACTGAAACATGTCAGGTCAGAACTCAACGTTTTTAATTCATTTATGACATTACGATCGTGTGTGTGTGTGGGGGGGGGGGGGGGGGGGGGGGGGGGTTGCCTGAGTCATGCAACTAAATCCTGCAGTAACAGATGTTCTACTGCAACTGTGGCTTCTGTGGAAAGTCCAGGTTCCTTTTGTCGTCTGCAACATCGGACCAGTTCATGTGGGTGAGGACAAACAGGACCATGTCCACAAAGTCTCCATCAGACCTTGAGCAAATAACCGCCCGCCTCAAGTTTTAATCTAAACTGAACGTTGCATCCACGCAGGTCTTTGCTGTGACAACAAAAGTACGTTGAGACCAGGTCCGTGGGTCTCGCGGTCTGAAGAAAAACGATTTGAACTGTGCCAGAGAACACCGGTAAAACACAACGAAGGTCTAGTAGCAGACATCCAGCAGGTGTCCCGTAGATCAGAAGTCCAGGAGAAGAGACATCGGTTCCAGAGAAGTCAGGACAATCTCCTGTTTCTGTCCGTAGACCCCGTACTCCACTTTGGTGCAGGCCCTGGAGCACTTGGTGGAGGTGGACATGAGCTGCCTGCAGGCTGACACCAGGTTGGAGAAGAGCTGGGCGCCGAGCCACAGCTCACATGCACCTTTGTACTGCATCCTCTTGTTGGGCAGCGGCTCCCCGACCAGAGAGTCCTGTGGCACCAGTAAAACACTCCCGGGGAGGTCCAGGACAGACACAGTATGTCGCTCTCTCCGGAAAAGCTTGGTGGACATGAGCTTGCTGGCTGTGGGACAGATGAAGAGGGACAGGAAGGTGGAGTTAAAACTCCTGTTAGATTTTATTCAATCTGAAAAGTAAAAATACAAAAAAATAAATCATGCAGAATAAAAAATACTTAACTACAATAATACCCGCATGTGACTAAAAATCTAGGAAGTTTTCAGGTGAGAGAACGTAAAAAAGGAGGTGTGGCTACAGGAACAGAGGACATCCGGAGACCTTTCTCCTTTTGTCAGCAAACAAAACAGAACATTCTGTAAAATAATCAGTGCTGGGAACGTTACTTTAAAAAAGTAATTAGTTATAGTTACTGATTACTTTGTCAAAAAAGTAACTCAGTTACTGAGTTGCAAGATTATAAAAGTAACTAATTACCAAGAAAAATAACTACTTAGTTACTTTTTTCATTAAAGCATGTAAGAATTACTACAATAGTGAAATATAAATGACTAATGACTGGAACATAATAAAATGTATGTCCAAATGTTTTTATAAACCTGAATAATTTAAATAAATAAGCACTTAAAAGGAGGAACTACTAACAGGAACATTACACTTATCTAGACTATTAAAAGGTCACTGTGTGATATTTAACAAGACCCCAATCAGCTAAAATTTAAAATTGCAAATAGAAACACCTGTAAAGGTTCCTGAGCCTTTAAATGGTCTCTCAGTCTAGTTAAATTATAGAAATGAATGTAATTTTGCACAGCATTCTAATTTTTCCAGCTTCACATAATTGTGTGTTTTTAGCAGCATTTCTGTTGCTGCTAATCTAGTAACGGTTAACTAAATAAATAAAATCCTTTAAAATGACACTAGAAGAGGCACAAGCCTGATGGAGGACTTACATTTACTAACGTGGGTCAGACCCAACCACAGAAGAGCTGAAGCTGGGTGGTAAACACACACAGGTAGTTCTGATAACACCTGAGCTCCATGACGTTTGAGACTGATGCATCAGTGTTACAGTGGGACTAAAGACATGATCAGAAACCGGTTACAGCTGGATGATCTAGGAAGGTAGAAGATAGGACGTCTGAGCGGTGAACAGATGAGCGGACCTTCGGGACGTCCCGCTGTCACTCTAACGTCGGGGACACACCGGCCGCGGAAGCGAATCGCTCACGAAATTCGGCCGCTGCTCGCCGCTCCTCAGTTCAGATCAGATGCGCCCCAGTCGAGGCGCGCCTCGGCTCAGCTGTAGTTTTTTTTTAAACACTTGGTGTTCTCCATTTCCTCTCTGCCTTTTCTCAGCTCTTTTCCTCTACGTTTGTGTGTGTGTGTGTGTGTGTGTGTGAACCTATGGTATGAGTTGTTTCTGCCAGTTGAATCTCTTGAAACCCGCTCCAGTTCTGCAGCTGTATCCTAGCAGTTTCTTCTGAAATGGGTACGTAAATAATCATGTTTTTCGGGGGTCGTACAGCTCCTTGTGTTTCTCAACTTCCATACTTAATTTAAAGTCATCCATCTTAACTGCTTGCCTCAGACTTTCTGCCTCTCTGTCCTGTTTGCTCTGGTGAAAAGACACACCCCTTCACGTGATCACACACGCACACAAGTTCGATGTGTGTGTATGTGTGTGTGGTTTTTCTGCAGTGTCTGATTACGAACACATCTGATTATTGCAGAATTTTATTTTGAAATGCTTTATTTTGTTAACTTTACCGGCCTGCCTCTTACGTCTACGTTTGACTTCCTGCCAGAACTGACGCGATTCACCCGAGGCCCGCGAAAAAAAAAATAGAGCCGACGCCGAAATGATCGCTGCACGGCGCGGGCTGGAGCGCCGGCGCGAGGCGATTCGCAGCGCTTCGGCGGCCCATGTGGTGTATAGAATAGGGCCGAATGAAGGCGGTCCCATTTTCGCGGCGCCTCCGCGGCCAATGTGTCCCCGGCGCAAGAAGGGCACGTGCAGATCCACACCTGCAGCCGTAGATATTCATCACGTCTTCCTTGTTCTTCACGGCCGTGATGCACTTGGATGAAAACATCTACCTCTTTAGCTCCTGATCAGCTGATGACAGCTTCAACACACCGCGCTGCTTAACGCACGCATTTTCTTATCAGTAACAGAAACGATCGTTTTGTTAAAAGAAGACGGTAATTAATTAGTTTGCTCGTTACTGAAAGAAATATATTTTTTTATTAACGTGGTTATTTTAAACGGCGTTATTCCCATCACTGCTCTGTTGTGTCTACAGCAGCAGCGACTGAGACACTGAGGGTCTCCGCCCACCCGGCCAATCATCATCGTGTTTGTAAGTGCGTTACCGACACCTCTCTCTCCCTGGCTGCAGCTGAAGTGTGGCGGTCAGAAAGCCTCACGCTGCTGCTCAACGTTCGACAAGCACATAGTAACGCACAACCTTCCGTCCCCAGTAACGGTAACGGCGTTGCAACGGTGGGAAAAGTAATTAATTAGATTATTCAATTACCCAAAAAAGAATGCCGTTATATTTAAACAGCGTTACTCCCAACCCTGAAAATAACCCTCTCAGTGGAGAAACTCACCGATCTCATAAATGACCTCCACAGTGACTCCCTGGAGGAAGCACACATACACGACCATCCCCTGCTGGATCTGAGGACACACACATGATCACACAGCACTGAGACTAGTCCTGACATGTCCCACAGCATCAAACCAGACAAAGCACTAGTTTAAGTTCCCACTAGCTCTTTAACCACCTGCTGGATCAAACTCGTCTACTGGCCACTAGTGAGAGATATCAATACTGCAAGTCCCAGATTCATTACATAATAAAATATGTTACACAAACAGAAGCTCAGGAGGTTATCAGAGAGCGAGATGATGAGACGGGACGACCCTCCAGGACACCAACACATGAGGAGCTAGGATTGTACAAGTAGCACCACACGTGATCTCAGTCCGTGCAAAACTTTGGCGTCGGGCTCCTAAAGTCAACCCTCCGCATCCCTGTGCACGATCACAATGCTGCGTAGATGATTGGTGAGAAACAAAAAGCATGCTCACCTCGGCCCACTCGGACTCGGCACCATCTAATGCCGGTCTGACCTTGACCTTTGCATGGCTGCACTGCTGGATTACGATTCGGGCCTGAAGCTGCTTGGACCTCTGCAGCAGAGGCGTGCTGGGTAGACACACACGCCACAAACATCCTAATGAGACTTGGGAAGCATCCATGTTTAATATTGGCTCATTTACACTATGGTCAGCTCGGTCTGGGCCCCCCGCCCCCCCACGGGGCCTTATCAGGAATGCAGACGTGGGCGAGGACATGGGCGGGCTCTGCTGAAGCGGTGTGGCATCATTCCTAAGCGACACGTGTCAGTACCCCACCAGGGCCCGAGCGAGCTGACCAGTGTAAATGCGTCCAACGCTGCACCGTTCTACCTGTCATCTTCAGCGACGGGCTGTGCTGCTTGTCCAGGACCAGAGTTAGCGATGGTGAAGACAGGCCAGGGTTTACTACTGGGGGCCACCACTGGCTCCAGACCACAGCTGGAGCTCCCCTCATCTGAAGGGTCAGCCACCGTCTTTCTCCTCCCAGGCTTCTTGCTGCTGCGCTGGCGCCGAGGTTCTGTTGCTTTTACGATCTTTGTTGTACGAGGTGGGGGGTGTGGCTCTGTGACAGGTATGGTGGTACCCTGAGCTTGGATGGCCTGATGCGTCCTGGCACTGCTCTTAGGGCTGCCGGTTCCATTCTGTTCTTCCGGGTGCTTGGACTTCTTCTTTGGCGGAGGTATTCCCTGAAGCGGATCGCCGGGCAGACTCTCAGAGCTGTTTGACACTTCAGACTGTCCAGGGGCGGCCATGTTGACAGACCAGATCTGCGTCATAAGGGGCGGGCTGGGGCTCTTGGGCTGCAGGATGACAGAAGTTCTGGGCTGAAGGTTGTTGGGAGTTCTCAGGTGAATCAGGATTGGAATGCGGGGCTGAGGACTGGTGGGAGACGTCGTCTGTGAGGACAACGGGGGTAGAGACGACTCCTGGGAGACAAACAGCCACGTTAGTCTTAGCTGCACTCAGACTGGCCCTAAACCTTTGATGGCGTATTTCTTGCAGAACCTCTGGTCCAGTAGGACTACAACTATTTCTCCAAACTAAGGCTGCTCAGAATGCTAATTTCTCTCATTTCTCAAATGAAATTAAAATCTTTTGCTCTTGCATGGAAGGAGATCCCAACGAAGGCAACAACATCTGTTGTTAAGCTGAGTCTCAGACTTATGTTTGTTTATTTGGCAGACGCTTTTATCCAAAGTGGCGTACAGTTGTTAACCTGCAGGGCGTGTTGTGATCTGTGGGGGAAACCGGAGAACCCAGAGGAAACCCACGCATGCATGGGGAGAACACGCAACTCCACGCTGAAAGGCCACAGCCGGGTTTAGCAGTTTATGTAAACGTAACTTCACACCACAAGCCCTGATTATCTACACATCCTGCAGCAATGTGATAACATCATCCATCATTTTGAGCCATTTTCTAGCCACATCAACAATCCTGTTTCTGATTAAGACGTAAATCTGAGTCTTTAGGCGATAAATGCTCCAGGATGTTCACCAGGAGGAGAGAAAGTGTTGCACCGAGCTGCAGATGTTCAGAAATCAGCTGGACGGAGGAAACTACTCACTATTGCATCCACCGACTCCAATATTTGCTCCTCCTCGATGTCACCGTCTCCTCTCCCATCATGGTCACCATCATCATTGTCGTCGTCATCATCATCACAAGCATACTCACTGTTCTCATCCCTCCCGCTGCAACAGACACAGATACAGAAGGTTGTTGTTTTAAATGATCAAGAGCCTCATTTAACAAGCTTACGCACATAATGGGGTCGGAAAACTGCGTAAGCAACTTTCCACTCAAACTTTGGGATTTATGAAAGAAAACTTATCGGAAAAATGTGCGCAACTTTAAGTTGAGTAAGGACCTGGCTTACGCACATTTAAGACATGGAGAGCACCTGCAGTGCTGCTGCTGAGAAGGATAAAATAATGAAATCCTGCAGTATTATCACTTGTACCGCTTCGTTTTCACACAGAACAAGACTCCCACACGCACACTCACATGCGCGCGCGCACACACACACACACACAGCCTGAAGCGCAGAATACGGGATGCAGAATATCAGCAGGGGGACAGATTTGAGACAGAACATCATGCGTCTGTGACAGTGTGTGTGTCCTGTCACTGTGACCCGATTGATCATGCGCCCTGGCTACTTGTACAAGGGAGATCTCAGTTTGGGTGACTGGTTGGAGCGCGTGACTTTCACCCGGGAGTCTGGGGATTGAATCCTGATTGGACCATTTTTTATACCCGCCACAGATCTCTCCGAAGAGTTCAGCATTGACGGCTTCAGCAACGCTGTACCACTCTGTGGATTTTCTCTTATTTGTTTTGCAAAAGCACTTCCTTTCATTTCTCCACCTCACCCACAGGTACCTCAACGTCTGCTTGTGTGAAATAGCGCTTCCTTGATCTGCCTTGATCTACGGTCGCCATGCCATTGGCGGAGCGCTGCAACAGCCGGCTTATGTATATGCATGAGGTCCACAAGGCACTTTGCATTGACTATTTATGGCAGTAAGTGGGCGTGGTGAGGGCGGGATGTGACTAAAGAGCAGCTGAGAACCATTCTCGTTAGTCTCTGATTTATGAAGCTGAGATTGCGTGCAACTGTGTGTACTCCATGTTTGATAGATCACAAACCTGCTCGGCGTAAGTACATTTTTATTACTGAGCTCAAGTACGGTTTTAGTAAGGATTCTACGCCATGTTTGATAAATGAGACCCCTGGTTTCATTTAAATGGGACATTTTATGAAAAAAGCCACTAGTTACTGAGCTAAGAGCTTTTGTTCAGGTGTCCGAGTCACCTGGCCGTTTTGGGCTTGACAGGTTTCCCTCTTACAGTCACAAGGAAACTACTTTTTCTTTTTTAACTCTTTTATTTTTGCTTTGCGTTTATCTTATAATGATCAAAAGTTCAATTTGACTTAAATTCTTGCAGCTCAAAGGCCGTTTGTGGCCCTCATACCCAACAATGGTGAACGACATTTAAGAAATTTTAGGTAAAAATTTTTTTAGGCCAGATAAAAATAAAGGTGCAAATGAACAATGAAAAATTCCGTCGATTTTGGCGTTCATGTCACTTGAGCTATAATCCGATCACTAACAGTGTTTTGCACTTTTAAATTCAAAATGCAAAAAACTCACATTTAAGAAAGCTGCTGGAAAATTACATGCCAACACTTTAAAGAGAATATTTCTGTAACCACAAGGTCTACTTGATGACCTTTAGTCTCATTTTAAATGGAAGACTTGTGGGATTTGTTGAGATGTGTAAATATTAGTATACATGTCATGGATTAAGTGTAAATGGATGTGGAACATTGTAAAAAAACATTCTTTCTTTCTTTGCTGCCTGAAAAAGATTTGGTGACAGGATGAATACCTCTTGGAAAAAGGCAGCAGTAGCTTCAAACCTCAATAAAATAATTTTCCATGCTGACATTAGCTGTACCAAGTTTGAATTTGATAAAGTGAAGAACTGTTGAAAGTAATCAAATATTTTAAGTAGGTAAAACTCATAATTTTACAATAGTTTTTAGAACTCAAATGTGTTGAGTTAGTTCAGCCTTTTCCTTCTTTTAAGTACTTTAACTCAAACTTTTTAATTAATCTAAACAATTTCTTTTATTATTTTATGTTTCTATATTATTCTAGTCATCTTTACGTCAACTTAAAGTGTGTCTGATAAAACAGACATATATTTTTTTCAAATATTTGTGAATCTGCAGAGAAAACAACTAAGGGCGATTTCAGGAACAATAAAGAACTGGTGGGCGAGGTGCAATGTGCGTAGTCATGTCTTTAGTTATTTGGTTCTATTTAGGGGTGTTTATGCATGTTTATGGGGGGGGGGGGGGTTCTTAGTTATCACTTTGTTGAGTTTTGCAAATGTGGTGTCCCTTGTTTTTATTGTCATCGTACAACGAAACTGACTTTGCACTCATTAAAGACAGCTCATACAAAGGAGGTAGTAAAGCAGAATAAGGAAATAATAGAGGTCACACACACACACAAAGGTGCAAATGTTTTTAAGAATATATGTAAACATGGTAATAAGACTAACAGTCATGTTGGCACAATAAGTGAAAGAGATGTTAGTGAAATTCTGGTGACACAATATGTATCACAATGCAGGGGAGATGATAAAATATATCATCCTATATTCAACTAGACCAGTGGTTCCTAACCTGGGGGTCCCGACCCCCACAAGGGGGTGCCAAAGCCTCTCAGTGGGTCGCTAGGACCTCTCCACTTTAAGGGGTTAAAACTTCATTTATTACTTGTTTATAGCCTACATTTTGCTCACATTTTTTTTCATGAGTGAAAAGTTTACTGATATTAAGACAGGAAATAATTAGTACAGAAAAAGTAACACACTTTTAAGAACATTTTGCTCAGCTCACTGTTTTATTTTCAAGTGTCAAAAGTTCATTAAAGATAGGACTGGTTGATTAATCACAGCCTTTACAGTAAATAATCTAGTATAAACGGTAATATACACATTTAAGTACATTTTGCTCAGTGTATTTTTTATGTGTCAAACATTTATTGAAAGGAATGATTGATTTATCAGTGTTTACAAGAAACAATGTGTTCAGAAAAGTAATACAAACTGTCAAGCACATTATGCTCCGTTTGGTTTTGTTAATGACTTTGTTCTGTACTGGAGCCTACTATTACTGTTATCTATTGAATCAAAGCATATTAAAATGTGCTTGAATAATTTTATCATTTCTTAATAATGTTTGTACTGGAAGAGAGAATGGGAGGGGGTCGTCAAAAATTTTACTGGTAAAAAAGGGGTCCCTTGGGAAAAAGGTTGGGAACCACTGAACTAGACAATCTTAGCAATTTCTTAGACTGAAATAATGTAGGAAAAGTCAATAAACAGTCCAAACAGATACGTAACATGCTGAACATGAGGTGACTGACTAATACATGGCTTTTGAATATCAATATAATATCGCTGGGATAAATATCACAATATATTGCCCTACTGATATTTTATAACATCCCTGATAAGTAGGGAGGTTGATCAAGGGAATGACCACGTTTGCTGTTCCACTGCTATTAATGATTTGGTGGTTCACACCTGATTCTCTGGACTTGGCTTCGTGTGTTCCACTTTCGCACACGGTCAGCAGCTATGGGCGTATGAGGCGTGCAGTGTTGGTGTTAGCTACTGCCTTCACCCTTCACCTGCCTGCCACGCTGCCTTTTGGGTTATCAGTGTAAGCAAGCAAGCAATTTATGTATAAAGCATTTTAAAACAACACAAAGATTGACCAAAGTGCTGAACACTAAAAAGAAACATAACAGATACCATAACAACAATAAAAACAAATACAGGCTAAAACAGGTTTTAAAAAAGTATGTAGTTAAAAATCTCAAGTATTTATACTTGATTTAGACTAGTAGTACTATAAACTAAGAATGAGAAGTAGGGAATGTCCAGAAAAAACATATGAACTTAACTTAAAAAAATATATTCACTTTACTTAAAAATATCAATCTAAAACAACTTAATAAAGTGTTTTTCAACTATTTTTGAGTTTCATTAGCTCAAACATTTTGATGTAATCGGTTGAGTCGTATCAGCTTACCTGGATTTATAATATATTTTACAGAGGTTTATGTACAGACACTTCAGGCGAGATCTCTAATGGCACAATGTGGCTCCATCTGTGCCAACTGTAACAACAATAGTTTCAGCCATCTTTGTTAACACTGTAAATCATTCAGTAGTTTTGATCTACGGCTTCATGTCATGCATAAACGACGCTGCTGCTATAGGCTGGAGCGGCGCGTTACAGCCTTCTATGTCCCTGAGTGATTGGCCCGTTCCGATGACTGACAACTTTTGGATCATGCGGGACAACAGAATAAAGCGTTATTACAGAAACTATTTTCAGAGTGACACAAGATGTAGCGTAGTAGTAAACAACAACAAAGGCTGAATAAAACAAACGTTTCAAGGCGAAACGTCAAAGGTAAGAAAGGTTTTTGAGATCCGGGAAAAAAAAAAACAATGTCTGTCTTTGCTGCTCTCTGTGAAACGTGGGTGGAGTGTTGGGAGATGCGTGTTTAGAATCAGCAGGGCCACAGCTTCACATGGGGGACAGAACCTGTGTACAATCAGACTGGTAGCAGCGTCAGACAGAAAAGTGGCAAAAACACGAAGAAGGATTTCTGATCACTCATTCCACTGTAGTTTTAGTTGTGTTTAGGGAACGTAAAAAAAGGTTTGCATGGTCGTGTAGCTTAGGCTCTGCAGTATTTTCAGAGGTGCAGCTTGACGATGTTTATTGACATTTGGGGAGTGGATTTTGCTGCTAAACTCCTCGGGCTAAACACGACGTTAACTAATAATTCTGACTTCCCCTCATCCTTTTCCTCCTTCCCAGATGACGTCGGGTGTGAACAGAGCCTCACTAAGCATACTCGTAGATGGCTTCCTGAACGGCCTCGGTTTAAAGGAACAGATACGTCCAAAAGGACCAATAAGCTAACAGCTAGTCTGAGTCCTGCTGTCCTACAGCAGCTCCCGTCTCCAGGATGTAAAAGCGACTCCAGCGTTCAACATTTACACGTTAACCGCAGGAGACAGGACGGGCTTTGTCCATTAGTAACAAATGTATGTTCATTTTTAACAGGAAACAACTGAAAACAGAAAGTTTGAAATATTTTTAAAAGCTGACGAACACACCTGTCTGAGTCCCGATCCGGAGAGGCGAGTGCCTGCAGCAGGATGTCCGACTGCTCAGCCTGCTCTCGATGACTTGGCTTCTTTATCATCTTCAGGCTGCACTGGGAACAGTTGTTGATCCACTGCATCACATCGTATTTCATGGTTTTCCAGAAGTACCTGCCGCAGATCAGACTCCAGTTTAAGCTGCACGATGAGACGATGTAAAAGGAACAGGGGAGCAGAAAGAAAACCTCTCGTTGAGCAGTCGAAGACACTTGTTGACGCTGAGGTGGTTCAGCTCGTCGTGGAAGTCCACGAGGGCGTCGTCGATCTGCTGCCGGTTCCTCAGAACCAAACGCACTCTCTCTCCACTCACAAAGTGAAGGCTGCCATCTGTAGAAGAAGCAGGAGTTCACTCAGGAGAAGCTGCACAGCCTCCATTCTGTCTCGTTACTTTTGAACTAAAACCACAAGTCAACAAGTTCAAAGCAAAGACAACTGGAAGAGAACCTAACGGTGAAATGAGAACAGTGATCATCTTTACATTTAAACGACACAACCTCTTTGGACTGAAGCCTAATTCATGCGTCTGCGTCAGTACAGAGACATGCAACGCCATTATCTGGTCCAGCCCACTTTTCTAAACATCCGTCCCAACGAGACGGAAAATGCACGCTTGTGATTGGTCAGGACGCCGCTTTCATCAACAGCACTGCCACTGCGCCCTCAAAAACAAAGGAGGCCAAAGATGTCTAGCAGCAGACTGACGAATACCTCGAGGAAAAACTCTAAAGATATGAATGTTTTATTCACTTGTGACTGGAGGAGTGAAAAGACACGCAGCAAGCGTTTTATTAGTGGACGGAAACGACGGGACACGTGGGTTTAGAGGTGGAGAGTGCACGAAGAGGTGGAAGAGAATGAAGGACAAATGTGTTCGTGTTAAAAAGTATCTGAAGTACAAAAAACACAATATCCTGGACTGGATACCCCAGAACAGCGCTACGCCCTCTGTTGTTCTGGCGAGGAACTGCTTTGAAACCCCCCCAGGAGACGGAGAAGTTGGAGAGCAAAACGACTCTGTCCACGCGTCCCTCCCTTGTGGAGCTGACGCAGAAAGGCAGACTAGGCTTTAAGCTTTTTTTTTTATCTTACGCTGTTTACTTCTGGATTATAGTCACATTTTTGCTTTAGCATCCCAAAAGATGCCCAGGCTGCTACTGTTTCTAAAGCTAAATATTGTTATTGTTATTTTGTGTGCTCTGATGTTTACCTCATTTTCAAAGCTGCAAACATTTTACATCTTGTTTCTGTGGAACGAGCTTTTGGTCAAGACTCGTCTGAGACAGAAAGTCCAGGAATGACTCCCACTACTAACTGTTTACTTTCTTTAACATAGAAACTACTTCTACTAGTTCATCTGTCCATGTTTGTGTGTCTGCTGTCTTCTCAAACACCCAGTGAGTCGAGGCGGATGACTGCTCCTACTGAGCCAGGTCCTGTTAAAGGGGAACTTTCCTCTCCACCGTCGCTACATGCTTGCTGAGTAGAAGGAAAATGTACCATGTTCAGCGCCTTGGGCTTCCCGACAGGGTCGCGGAAGGTGCTTTATAAATAAAGCTTTGATTGATTGAAGGATTGCTGTTAAGTCAGACACAAAAGTCAGTGGGTGTTTCTCAATGTCAAGGTGCCTTGCTTACGAGCAGTGTTGGGAGTAACGCGGTACAAAAGTAATTAATTACTGTAATGCATTGCTTTGTGTTGTAATGTGGTAATGTAAGGCATTACAGGGAAAGAAAATGGTAATATTTACTCGGTACAATTGTCAGTAACGCGGTAATTACAATGCATTTTTAAACCCAGAATCAAGATGTGGGTTTCCTAAAAATTCTAATTGTGGGAAGCCTGAAAAAAGATCCAGTATCCACATATATGACGTCATTTATGGACTCAGCGTTGAGGGCATTCTATGAGCAGAGAGGACACAGCGGTGATGGCTCAGATACTCCAGCTGCGTCCTGCACTCAGCCGCTGTTATATTCACAAAATCGCTCCACCAAAACAAAGTAATTCACCTGCGATCGTTTATATCAGCCCATATTCTCTGGTACGTCATGTACTTTTCAGCTGAGTTCATAATCTGTGCCCCGGTGGTTTCAACTCATCGCTGCTGGAGCGCAGCGCATATTAAGCTTTTATTTTTTTTACTTTTTTTTTTGCGTTCGGTAGATCCCTTTGGCTGATTAGTTAGAAAGTAGGAAATCTAGGAAACAGTTTTTCTGGAAGACGGAGAGAACATGCAGCATGCAGGAAGGTTAGAGAGAGAAAGGGCCGGAAATTATTCAAATAAAATCAAGAAAACAAAACAAAGTGCTTGAAAAGAAAAAAAGTAGGCAGATTTATCCCCAACACACATTTTTACCAGTGAAAAGCAATAATATATAAGCATTTAATATTTATACATGTGATAGAATCAGATCACCCCAGAAGTCAGTCCCACATCCAGGGCCGTATCAAGGCATTTGGAGACCAAGGCAAATATAGGCTCGGAGCCCCCACCACCTCACTCCCTGCTCAGTTAATCTAAGATGGCAGCGTGCTGAGAGTACAGATTGTTGTTGCTTTTATTTAATAAACAACCATTTTAAAGCACTGTTATTATATCTGACTGTTTTTAACAGCAATCCTAGCTCAGACACCACATCACCTTCCACATATATGTCATGAGCTCACTGAGCGTCACATGACCAGATTCATATTGAAGTTGTTCTGGTGAAAGTAACTTAAAGTAATGCAAAAGTAGTGTAATGCCTTACATTTTAAAATCAGTAATATTGTAATGTAATGAATTACTTTAAAATGAGGGTAACAAGTAATAAATAATGCATTACAGTTTTGAAGTAACTCGCCCAACACTGCTTACGAGGACACTGTCCTTCCTTTGGCCAAAGAAAACGGTTAAATGGAACAGACTTGCATCACGTGACCGCGGCTTCCACGACAGTCACGTATCACGTGACACGAGAGGTAACGTTATATTTTATACGTATTAGTTTCAATATAAATATATAACAAGACTTTTACTATTTAAATTGTGTATATGTTTATTAAATTAAAAATATTACTGAGTTACTACCCGCTAGCCACAGAAACTGCAACTAATAAGCAACTAACCAACCATAAATAACTTCTTTGGATCTAAATAAACATTTTAAATTAGTTGACTTACTTTTAAACTTGAAAATTGTCCCCGAGGTAGCTGCCGGCTTCTGATCCGCCATCCTTGTGAAAACACCGCGGTGTATTCTGGGTAATTTTTGACCAAGGGTAGGCTACAAGACACCTCCCGTGTGTCCTCGCTCAGCTAGCTAAACGGCTAACAAACGGAGAACACACGCCTCGGTAGAACATGAACATTGGAACACGTCTTGGCTGTTCCCGATGACGTATCTCCTAGGCAACCGGAGCGGGGCCAAGACATCAAGGCGAGGTTCCTTGGCATTGAGAAACACCCAGTGATTCCACGCCATGTGCTGAGTTTTGTGGTTCACAGACTGGAATAATGAACTGATCTCAGTGCGCTGACGAGTAGGTCCTACTGGAACGTTTGCTTTGTGCCTTCAGACGACTCTGGTTGTGAATTGGCGCTTTATCAACGAACTGAGTTGAGGGGAGCAGACAAGGTGCAGAGGCAGGCTGTCACTGCTGGACATGTGATACACAAACTGGAATGATATGTGACCACCTAAAGTAGGTGTCAGTGCTACAGTGTCTCCCTCTCCCCTGCAGTCTTTTTGATGCTTGTGGGCCCCCTTAGCTGCAATACTTACTCTGAACTGTGAGGCGCTACAGATGAGGGTTACATCCCTAAACTTACTTCAAATAAAGAGCCAAGGAGAACACGTACTTGTAGAATATTGCTTATCCTGATATTACGGTTAGGATCGTTTTTATTATCATGTCACCAACAGCTGGCCGGTGCTGCAGAAACAACCTGCACGGTTTCCGTGAACAATGGCATGATGCTAACCTATGATGGCGTATTTCTTGCAGAACCTCCTGAACGTGTTCTTCTCCACGTAGGTGAGTCCAGGAGGGTAGGTGCGCCGGCTGATATAAAGCTCCACTGCATCATATTTGGCGAAAAATGCCTGCTCTCACAGAAGTAGAAACATGAAACTGGTGCCACCAGGATTAAAATTCCCAAACCACAAGTCTTCAACATACCTCCTCCCCGAGTGGCTGCTGGGCCGTAGCTACGGCTGGAGTCTGTGGAGGAAAGACATGCTTGCTTACAGTCCAGTTGGTACAACGCTCTTGTTACGGCTAACCCTAACCCCGACTCACCACCGAGTCACCGTGGATGTTGAGCGTAGGCACCGAATCCGGATGCAGGATGACCTTATCCCCGCTGCGGTCAAAACAATCCTCTGTGAAGTGGGTGGAACAAATGGACGACCAGAGACGAGGATGCCAGTGAACGCGTCCCACGGCCTTCATCCACTGAGCCAGCACGGGCAGGTTGTGAAGAGGAAACCTTCAGGCAGAGAGAGAGAGAGAGAGAGGGCTGACCGTAACTCAGCTGAAAGCAAAGAAGGAAACTTTCAAGTGAAAAGATTCGATGAAATACAAGAATGTTTAAATCAAATGTTTTACGACTAAGTTTACTCAATTTTCAGCACACCGGCAGGTTTTTATGGTACAAAAGAATGTGTTGTGAGATTACCTCTGTGGGGAAAAAGCTCTGGAGCTCCTGTTTCAGGAGGTAGAAGACAGTCGGAGGGGAGCACACAACGGCGGGATTTGGAGTTTTATTTCCTGATACTTGGATATCTCACCTCTAAGGCTGTAACAATACTGGCAACATCGCGATATCGCCGTAGTAAAATGGCCACAATATCGTCGTGGTCTTGTCATGATATTGTACAGCACGTCTAGAGGTAAACATGACACTTTTCAGTATGCTCCACAGGAGCAAAGTAAACTACATAGACCATGATCCTTTGCTTCCGTGTCATCGGCCAGTTCACCGATGGGAATGCGTGCCGCCCACACAGCCTGGTACTTTTAGTGCCTGGGTACTTTAACTTATTGAATGGGCTGTTTAAAAAATGCCTTTACTTTGGCGGGTAATTGCGTATCTGTGTTGCCAATTCTGTTCTAAATAAACTATACCGAGTTGTTACCCGTTGATGGATTTTCAGGCTGTTCAAATGGTCATAATGATTATAAAGCTAACGACAAATGTACTGATGACCAGTCTAAGTATTTTATGTTGTGAGTCTTGTTATTGTGAGCATAGCCACAGTATCATGAGCCTCCCGACAATAAATATCGTACCATGAGATTTGGATATTCTTGCACCCCTACTCGCCTCTGATTGGCTAACAACATCGTGCTTTGCAACGTTCACGTTTTATCTCCACAAATAACTTGTAGCCTAGCCTCTGTTCATTGAGCTCCACTGGCTACCGCTAGCAGCACGCATCAAATTCAAATTGCTAACACTAGCATACAATGTCCGAGACGGTACGGCTCCCATCTACCTGAATCCTCTTGCAAAGGCTTGCGTCTCGGCCCGGCCGCTCCGGTCATCACAGGATCGTCGGCTAGCAGTGCCTACACCACGCTCAGGACAATCCAGACTCTTCTCATGCATCGTTCCACAAATGTGGAATGACCTTCCAAGCACTACCAGAACAGGGGCTTCCTTTTCAATTTTCAAGAAACTCCTGAAGACCCTGCTCTTCAGAGAGCATCTTCTAAACTAGCACCCTCCCTGCACCCGTCCCCCTCTCTGCTGTCCACTCCTTGTTCCCTCCTCTCCCTGACTGATGTCAATGTTGTTGTTGTTATTGTTGTTGTTGTTAGCCTCAAGGGCAAAATGCCGATTATCACTTGTAAGTCGCTTTGGACAAAAGCGTCTGCTAAATACATAAACATAAAACACAAACCTAAAGGAGTTCTGCCATGTAGTGGAGTTGCTAATGCTAACGGTTAGCTTCTACTAGCCGAGACGTTCTCTGCCGTTTCCTGGTTGCTAAACCAACAACAGCCTTCCCCGTCGTGAGCCAGGACGGGTGAGTGCATGAATGTTAGTGACAGGGTGACGTAGATCTGTCCGGATTTTTGAATTCAAGTGCTTCCTCGACTGTTTTCTATCGGCAGCTAATTTTGGTGTAGAAGACTATTTTCATGTTCAGCCTGCATGTGAAACTCTGACTACCAATCATGCTTATGAATAACAAAGACAACGGTTTCTCAGTGAACTTGTTCTTTAACATTATTGCCTTAAAGGGATGCTATGCAACTTTTTCATGTTGTAAAATCATTTTCTGGAGCCAGTATGTGCTAAAGTGAGCCTTAACAGTGTTAATGAAACGCCTCTCAGACCCCACCACTGTGGGGTGGCGTGGAGCGGACATGTTGGCGCTGCAGTCTGCTTCCAGCACGTTTCCTGCATCTTTTACATCATGAACACAGCTGATTTGTTTAATTTAGTGATGAATCACCCCTTTAGTTAGATTAAGGTGTTAAAAAGACAAACGCACAGCGAGGAGATGACCACAGAGAAACACTAGAGGGTGCTAAAAGCAAGCAAAACTGCTACTAATATTAAATTATTATCGTCTATTATGTGAATAAAAGTGTTTAAGCACAAACTTGTCACCCCTGAAGAAAAAGCACCACAAAAGAAATCCTTAGAAGAAATAATCAAATCTAAATTTCAATAAAGATGTTTTCCTTTTGAGTTGGACTCTCACTTATGGAAGGTGAGGCCCAGTTTCCTCTCCACCGGCCCACAGCGGTTGGTGCACTTGGAGATGCTGCAGCGAAGCATCTTCCTCTTGGTTCTGTTGAGGCAGGTTTGGCAGCTGGAGATCCAGCTGGCCAGGTCTCGGCTCAGATTGCCCCAGTAGAAGTGCTTCGCGATTTCTCTCTGGCAGATTCCCTGTCCGTAGTGACCCTGGTTGTCATGGAACTGCTGCAGGATGGAGTTCACCTGGAGATGAGGCACAGCAAAGCTGGTTAGACCAAAACAACAAAATGTGTATTTCTGTAACCAGGAATGTTTGTTTTCCTAGTCCGGGTTATTTTAACTAACACAACAGGACAAGTTTACACACGTCGGCTGCCACGCCGTTTTTAAAAGTGCTTTATAAATAAAATAAAATTGGTACACAGGTTTACGGACAATAGGCTAATATTTGGTGTCACAGCGGCTAAGAGTCATACCTGTGTTGGAGTCGACCCATTCCACCAAAGCTAATCAATGCTAGCAAAGATGGCTGTCAGCTTTACAGATATTAAAACGAGTGTTTTAGTATCTTAGGTGTGTTCTTGCTGTGTCTTGGTTCTAATTCCATGCTGTCGTTCTTTTTTAAAACACAGAAACGGTTCCGTTACCTGTTTTGTCGCTACGTAGACGAAACGTAGCGACAAAACAGGTAACGGAACCGTTTCTGTGTTTTAAAAAAGAACGACAGCATGGAGTGTTTTAGTAGCCGAGAGTCCCTCACTAAAGTCTCTCAACTACCTGATATCTACAGTGGTGTGAAAAACTATTTGCCCCCTTCCTGATTTCTTATTCTTTTGCATGTTTGTCACACAAAATGTTTCTGATCATCAAACACATTTAACCGTTAGTCAAAGATTACACAAGTAAACACAAAATGCAGTTTTGAAATGATGGTTTTTATTATTTAGGGAGAGAACTAAATCCAAACCTACATTGCCCTGTGTGAAATAGTAATTGCCCCCCTTGTTAAAAAATAACCCAACTGTGGTGTTTCACACCTGAGTTCAATTTCTGTAGCCACCCCCAAGCTTGATTACTGCCACACCTGTTTAATCAAGAAATCACTTAAATACGAGCTGCCTGACACAGAGAAGTAGACCAAAAGCACCTCAAAAGCTAGACATCACGCCAAGATCCAAAGAAATTCAAGAACAAATGAGAACAAAAGTAATTGAGATCTATCAGTCTGGTAAAGGTTATGAAGCCATTTCTAAAGCTTTGGGACTCCAGCGAACCACAGTGAGAGCCGTTATCCACAAATGGCAACAACATGGAACAGTGGTGAACCTTCCCAGGAGTGGGCGGCCGACCAAAATTACCCCAAGAGCGCAGAGACAACTCATCCGAGAGGTCCCAGAAGACCCCAGGACAACTTCTGAAGAACTGCAGGCCTCACTTGTCTCAGTTAAGGTCGGTGTTCACGACTCCACCATAAGGAAGAGACTGGGCAAAAATGGCCTGCATGGCCGATTTCCAAGACACAAACCACTGTTAAGCAAAAAGAACATTAGGGCTCGTCTCAGTTTTGCTAAGAAACATCTCAATGCTTGCCAAGACTTTTGGGAAAATACCTTGTGGACTGATGAGACAAAAGTAGAACTTTTTGGAAGGCAAATGTCCCGTTACATCTGGCGTAGAAGTAACACAGCATTTCAGACAAAGAACATCATACAACAGTAAAACATGGTGGTGGTAGTGTGATGGTCTGGGGTTGTTTTGCTGCTTCAGGAACTGGAAGGCTTGCTGTGATAAATGGAACCATGAATTCTACTGTCTACCAAAACATCCTGAAGGAGAACGTCCGGCCATCTGTTCGTCAACTAAAGCTGAAGCCATCTTGGGTGCTGCAGCAGGACAATGACCCAAAACACACCAGCAAATCCACCTCTGGATGGCTGAAGAGCAACAAAATGAAGACATTGGAGTGGCCTAGTCAAAGTCCTGACCTGAATCCTACTGAGATGCTATGGCATGACCTTAAAAAGGCGGTTCATGCTAGAAAACCCTCAAATAAAGCTGAATTACAACAATTCTGCAAAGATGAGCGGGCCAAAATTCCTCCAGAGCGCTGTAAAAGACTCGTAGCAAGTTATCACCAACGCTTGATTGCAGTTATTGCTGCTAAGGGAGGCCCAACCAGTTATTAGGTTCAGGGGGCAATTACTATTTCACACAGGGCAATGTAGGTTTGGATTTAGTTCTCTCCCTAAATAATAAAAACCATCATTTCAAAAGTGCATTTTGTGTTTACTTGTGTTATCTTTGACTAACGGTTAAATGTGTTTGATGATCAGAAACATTTTGTGTGACAAACATGCAAAAGAATAAGAAATCAGGAAGGGGGCAAGTAGTTTTTCACACCACTGTAGCATCAGCTTGCCTTGTTGTTCTGAGACTTGTGTACGAGAGACGCTGAGAGGTGGCCTAAGCTCTTTGTGGTGGATCCAGTTTTACGTCTGTTTGTTATTTAAGGTCAGAGGACGTACTGGCTCAGGAGTGGAGGCGTGGCCGGGACTCGGCAGCACAGTGCAGCCACATAACATTCAAATTTGAAAAAGCGAGGAACACCAAAATCCACTTTTTCTGCCGATAACCTGTAAGCGTGGAATAGTGCTGTAGACACGTGCAGCCATTATTTAGGCCCTTTAGTGGATGTTTAATTTAAAATGTAAAACCATAATTATTCCTCCCTCTTCAGGATAGAACTGTGCTCTACACGGATCTTGAATCAGCCACAGCTGATGGCTAAGAGGTGCCAGAGGACACTGAACCGTGTTACGCTGCTGCACTGAGCCGGACTCCAGCGGAGTCTCGGCCACGCCTCCAGCTGGCGTGGCTTCTCACGAGCCGATATGAAACGACTGGGCTCCGAGCCACTTGCGTCTGCCTGCTGGTGTTCGCTCGTCCGACTGAGCGGTGGGTCTGCAGTGAGTGTGTTGGTGTGCGCGTGTGTGCTTGTTAACGGCTCGTTTCTCTGACTAAGAAACTCTGGAAGTGCGTGGGGGGTGGGTAGGTGGGGGGGTTCGGTCAACCACTGCCTCAGCGCCGGTCTACCAGGTGACGCCTCCTCAGGGCCGCCAGGCTTTTCTTGGCCACCCGCCAGGCTATGCGTCATGCCCCGCCCCCCTCCCCGACCCTACCGTGCCCACTGACACGAACGGCGCAGCGAAACTAGAGTCCTCCATCAGCTGATGCTGGTGAGAAACAACAGCGGAACGTGTGCAACCCCCCACCCCCGCTCTGACGGCTGAATCCGCCAGGCTTAACTCGTTTTCTGGGGGAAACCCTGCTCCTTTACATGCCTCTTTCAAACAGGAAGTGTGGGTGAAGTAAGACTCCACCCAGAGGGCGACTAACACTTTAAATAACTAAAATGCCAAAAATGTGATTCGTTCTTTAAAGATGGTGACTCCGCATGTCTGCTGCTTCTAACGTGGACGTAAGAGTAAGGACGATAGTTACTTCCTCTCTGCTGCGTGGAACCCGGAGAGGTGGAGAGGCCCGAGTGTACATCAGTACTCCGTCTGAAAAAGAAAAGAAGGGTTTATCTTACTTTTGAGTTCAGTTAAACGTCTAACCTGAGGAGGGACGCGGCTCTTCCACTCACCTATTAGGTCGAAGCGTTTAGCCATCCGTTTGAGAGCTGTTCTGCTTTTCTTGCCCTGCATTGGTAACATCCTGGTGCTCAGATACCTGTGGAAGGAAGAAGTCATGCAGTAAAACTACAAACCGCCGTCCCCACGGCGGGGCTGGAAGCCGTCGAGGGATCATACTTGGCTATGTGGTTGTAGGTAACAAAGCTAGTCTCCACTAATGTCGTCCTCTTGCCCACAGTCATCATCTTGGCGGCCCTGGAGTCCGGAGCAGGACCTGGGATGCAGTACTGGTGCTCCAGCAGCCCTACAGCTGTTTCGAAAGGATCACAGGGCGGATCACTGTGATCTATGGCTCTAGCAGCCGCAGCTACGGCAGCTCGGGTGAGTTCATCCTTCCACGAGTTGGAATGAAGGAAGTCCTCGTCTGATTGTTCAGGCACCTGAAAACCAATAAGGATTAACTAATCAGGGGTCTCATTTATCAAACATTGCGTAGAATCCTTACTAAAACCGTACTTAAGCTCAGCAAAAAAAATGTACTTATACCAAGCAGGTTTGTGATCTATCAAACATGGAGTACGCACAGCTGCACGCAATCTCCGCTTCATAAATCGGAGACTAACGAGAATGTTTCTCAGCTGCTCTTTAGTCACATCCCGCCCTTGCCACGCCCACTTACTGCCATAAATGGTCAATGCAAAGTGCCTTGTGGATCTCATGCATATACATAAGCCGGCTGTTGCAGCATTTCAATCCCGACCGCAGATCAAGGAAGCGCTATTTCACCAAAGCAGAAATTCAGGTACTTGTGGGTGAGGTGGAGAAATGAAAGGAAGTACTTTTGCAAAACAAATAATGAAATCCACGGAGTGGCACAGCGTTGCTGAAGCCGTCAATGCTGTGAGTTCTTCAGAGAGATCTGTGGCGGATATAAAAAACAAAAAGATCCAATCAGGATTCCATCCCCAGACTCCCGGGTGAAAGTCACGCGCGCTAACCAGTCAGCCAAACGGAGATCTCCCTTGTTCAAGTAGCCAGGGCGCATGATCAATCGGAGGATGCTTACAGTGTCACAGACGCACGATGTTCTGTCTCAATCTGCCCCCCCGCTGATATTCAGCATTCCATATTCTGTGCTTCAGGCTGTGTGTGTGTGTGTGTGTGTGTGTGTGTGTGTGTGTGTGTGCGTGCTGTACAAGGGATAATGCTGCTGAAATTCATTATTTTATCCTTCTCAGCAGCAGCACTGCAGGTGCTCTCCATGTCCAACATGTGCGTAAGCCAGGTCCTTAGTCAACTTAAAGTTGCAAACATTTTTCCGCTACGTTTTCTTTCATAAATCCCAAAGTTTGCATGGAAAGTTGCTTATGCAGTTTTCCGACCCCGTTTTGTGCGTAAGCTAGCTTGATAAATGAGACCCTGGTCGTTTCCTGGCTGGAGGAGGAGTTGTGTTGTGACCAAAACCATTGAATAATAAATCACCTCTGCCCCATGCACTGTAGTGGGTAGGATGATGGGGACAGCATCTGGTGACAACGTCAGCTGACCCTCCTCAGTCAGTGTGAAGCAGGAGGCGTCGAAGTGTCGAGAGCAGATGTAGGAGGACGGACGCAGAGAGCCCTCGTCCCTCTGAGCCACCTCCAGCCACTTCTTCCGCAGCTCCACATCTTTAGGAAACCTGCAGGATGCAGCAAGACACTCCATGTGAACCGGAAAAGTCTACAACTGCAGCTTCCAATTTTCCAAGTGTCTGACCTGTGGAAGCTGAGCTCAGGAAAAGCATAACTGGAAGAGTCGCAGCCATAAACCAGGCAGAAGAAAACAGACTGTTGGGATGAATGAGGAAGTGTTCGTTCGTGACAAACGGAGCAGGATTTGACCCAGTTCTTCACGGCTTCCGTCACTCCGAACCAGTAGTACATCATCTGTTCAGACACGACAGGGGCGTCTGCATCAAACGTCACGCCAACTTTCTTCCCATCATCTTCACTCACCATGATTTCCCTCACTGCTCGCTCCCGCCCAGCGTGGTTGTTGTTGTCATGGTAACGGGTCAAGATCTCTCGAACTTCCTTTTCGCTTCTGACGACTCGGAGGAGGCGACTTCGATAACTTCGCCACAGACAGCCATCTAGGGGATGAACCATTCAACAGCTCCAGTGACGAGAAATGAAAACGCTCAGATTGTCTTGAAATACGTAGCCAAGAATTAGGATTAAAGAGATTTGTGGCGTGAATCAGAGGCTCCTGGCCGTTGGCTCTGCAGCCACAGTAACAGGAACCAGAATGTGCCTCTGGCACGTTAAAACCGTTCCTCGTGTGCAGCGGTTGCTTTACCTTTGTACATGAAGCGCTTGCTGGCAGCTCTGATCCCTCTCTTCACATTTTTTGATGCATTTACAGGAAACTTCCCCGTCTGTAAATAAAGCTCCAAAGTATCCAGAAACCCAAAGGAAGGCATCTGTAGAGGAAGAGGTGAGGAACATTAGTTACTGACGTTAGGCAGGACCACTTCTGGCCTGTTAGGCTCACTGATGAAACATCGCTATTTACAGAAAGGTTCATCGTATGAGTGGATTTAAGAGATGAAAGGCTCCCACGTCATTTCATTTGAATTATTTAAGTGATTGATATTGTTTTTTTTAAGTGACGATGTGTATTTTCCCTGGCAATGGGGGGGGGGGGGCACACCTAAATCATCGCAAGGATGCAGTATTTTTGTGTTTGAGTAAGACTGTACCAACAGATAGCAATTAGGGTCAAAAAACACTGGGGGAATAACCTCCAGCATGCACCACGCTGGTAAGTCAGCGTAATCCTGCCGCCGCAGTGTCTTACGAATGCGCCGTGGTGGCATGGCGTTGTGGGAATTTTGCTGGATTCTTGCAGCCACGCTTGGCGGTAATATTGCCACAGTAACACACTTGAGAATGCATATTAAGCCTTGGCACAACAGACGATCACGATCACGTGGGAAGTCACTGCCGCGCTCCAGCCAGCAACTATACTTAAAATGGAAGTAAACACGGGCAGAACGTTTTGCTTTTGTAAACAGATAAACTGGAGCGATGCGGAGCTCCAGGAGCTCAGATCACCGGAGAATGCACAGGAACTGATGAGGACAGATGGCTTTAGGAGTGGTTTGTTAAAAAAAAACCTAATGAGCACGGCTTCAATCGCAACAAAATCAAGTTATGTCCAAGATAAACGGAAGTCCGAGGCAGCGCAGGGACCGCCCCCATACCCCCTTTTTACTGACATCGCGTAATCTTTAGTAAAAAGGACATGATTGCGCCACATTGCCGCCACGGTCTGACCACTTCGAAATGACGCAAGACACCCTGATGTCGCCACGGCGTTGCAGAAAATTGGTGGCATTGCTTTCTGATGGGCCATTCCCATCTGTACCGGGTCGGCCCGGGCCGGGTAGCCCCAGACGGCCCCAGCCTGTCCCGGTTGATTCCACACATCCTTGCCTTAAGCCCATGTGGGCTGATTCTACCCACCAATCAGAGGCTTGCTCTAATGGAAGGTGTGAATTTGCTGTCAGCAGTGGGTGTGTTGGCCCTGGTCGGCCTGAAGCAGACCCCCTCCAGAAGAGGGCTGAGAATGAGCCTTGGTCGGCCCGGAAAAATACCAGGCCACCCAGATATGTAAACAACCTACGCCACCCGGCCCGGGCCGACCCGGTACAGATGGGAATGGCCCAATAGAGGATTCTCTTTCATCACTGGCAATGAGCAAAGAGGTAAATGTGTAAAACAACGTTTTTTAAAGGTTTGTTACAAATCAGTAAATGCTTTTTGTCATCACGGGCTCCCGTAGAAGGAAACATGGCATCTAATATGGAGTCACCAAGAGACTTTGGTCCAATCCCAATACTCACAGTTCGCCCTACGGTCTTCTGTAAAGTGCACTTGGAGGAAGAGCGCAGTGCGTGGCACGTAAGTGTGCACAACCTTAATGAACAACTTTCAACAAACAAAACGTTTTTTTAAAATAAATTTACATTCATTGCTGCTTTGTCTAAACATTCAGAGCATCAATTAATTGTCTTTAAATGAACTACTTTAATTTGAAAATACATTTTTTCAGAAAAGGCTCAAGTGCCTTCCCTACCGCAGCAATGGATTGTGGGTAATACCTTTCACCCAAGTCGCATCAAAGCAGACTTGGGTGAAGTGCAGATCAAGGGTGCAAAAGCGGTGTGATTAACTTGCGCACTTGAGAATCGGGACACCCTACACCCTGGCTGGGATCGTGCAATTGAAGAGCGGAAGTGCAATGGCGTCACCCAGAGATTGGACCCACGCTCATGTGTTTTAGACCAGATTTTTATGGTTATATGTTACAAAGCCGATAATATTTTTCAACAACTGGGCATCTTTTAATTACGATCCCAGCTCCCGTCAGAGCGCTGCTGTTGGGTCCTTAGGCAAGACACTTAACCCACCTTGCCTGTTGGTGGTGGTCCCGGTGGCGCCTCTTTCAGTGCGCCCCAAGGCAGCTGTGGCTACAATGTAGCTCATAACCACCAGTGTGAATGTGTGTGTGAAAGGGTGAATGATGCACTGTAGTGTAAAGCGCTTTGGAGTCCTCTAACTCTGATACAAGTGCAGATCATTTATAATTCTTTCAACAACATTTTGATGGATGCTTCCAGAGACCAAAGGTAAAAACGACACATTGTCACTTTAAAGTTGTTGCAAACACAACGTGGAGACGCTCCTGCTGCTTTAGATTCAGTGAGAAACTAATCTAACTAGTGACGACCCTTACATCCGGTCATGGAATATTCTGGAAGGCATCCACACAGACCGTTAATCCTCTTTAAAACACCACAATGACTGCGTCAGCTTCCAAAAACTGAAGTTTCCTGACTGAATCCGTTCCCACCTTAGAACGTCTTCCGTTCGGTCAACAACAATCCCCGAAACACCACGACCAACTCCGAGCCAAACTCCTGGACAAATGGCGCCAATTTTCACCAGAACAAGTTACAGAGGAAACCCAATTATATCTCTTTCTCTAAAACTGCACACACTTTCTCCAAAGCACGACATATTAGAGCAAAACAACGGGGAATTGCAGCGTTTGGTTCTGTGGAGAATTTAGGTAGCAGCAGTAGCGAGAGTGCTTCCGGTAAGAGAATTTTCAAAATAAATGTGATATTCGCTACCCATCTTAGGTTACTTTTTAATTTGTGTATGAAAATATACATCTCAGTCCACAATTTACTGTAAGAAGTGCTAATTTTTACGAGTATATAATATATAATTTGTCTCGTGTGACTGATTTGAAAAACAACTTAAACAAGTGAAAGAATCGTCACTTTAAACAACATTTAAGAAAATAATTGATCAACCATTAGCTAAAACATCAAAGTGAATATCCAAACTTTAATAATGAATTATGAAAAACGTAAAAATAAATAAAAAAATAACACAGAGAGCACAAACGAACAATTTAGTTTTTAATTTTAACAGCTTTTAATTTTGAAAAATAAGTTATTCAGCGGAAGTCTCATTGGTTCGACGCACCGCTCACTTCACTGTGGAACGTGCAGGTTTTGAACGCTTCTGTAACCCAAGCTTACAATGCGCTGCTTACTTCTGCTACCCAAATGGCCGCGACGCGCCCTCTGCTGTCCTGGAGGACAAATGTTCCTCAGTGAATTCAACAAATTAGAACGCTTTTATTTTTGTTTATTTCACAGGATGAATACTTAAACCCACATTTACAAAAGTAGTCCATCTGCTGATTTATGAGCATCTATTCATTTTCCATCTGGAGGACGAATCAGAAATCCATCAGATGAGTGTACGGTCCGTTGGTGTCCAGCTGCAGCACTTGTCTATTTCCATATGTTCCATGTTTAACCGTCACCTCGGCTCCGCTCGTGGCCGAGGCAGCAGCTGCAGCCACGAGTTCCTTCTCACACAGAGAGACAAACTTGCTGTAGAGCCTCAGCCCTTCCTCCTTGTTGATGTTGTTGTGGTACTGCATGGCCCTGCCTTTGTTTCTCCCTCCCAGCGTGGCCTGAGGTACAATCAGCAGGCTACCGGGAAGCTCTGACACAGAAACCATTTTTCCAGAGGTGGACTCACAAAGTCGAAGGTTTAACAGCGTGGATACTGGAGAGAAATGGGAAGAGTGCAAGAAATCTGTCAAGAGTTTTACAGATTGGGAGGGATTGCATAAATTAAACCGGCAAGTTTCTGACCCATCTTAGGCAGAACATCGTCTGTGGCGCCTCTAAAGAAGCAGATGTAGATCACCATTCCTCTGTGGATCTGAGTCAGGAGGAACAGGAAGTCAAACAGGTTCAAATAAACACAGGCGTGTGTGCTGGGATGCATGCTGTTTCTAAGATGCTCCTCAGACCAGAATAAAAAAAACAAAACAACTAAAGTCTTCATCAGCAGTGTTGAAAATGCAGAGATCAGTTTTATTGTGCAGTACATGGCTTGTTAGCTTTATACTTTAGATATTCTGACATAAAGACCCATTGGACAAATCTACCAGCAACAGCTGAACTCAGAACAAAAAGATAAATGAGTTTCTTACAAGCCTTAGGTACTTTATTGATGTTTATTACTGGTATGTATTGATGTTTATTAAATGATAATTAATCACGCTGCAAACACGTGGGCAGGCCCGTTGCAAAAAAGCAGGCAAACAAGGAAATTGTCTTGGGCCCTGAGCTGGCCAGGGTCCCCCAGAGAATGACTGTTTATGAAATAAATGTAGACAAATGGTGTCATTTGGTGGCGAAACAGCCTTGATTGTGTAGTCTCTTTAAGATAGCCTAAGTCATTGTTAGTGATGTCATAAGTATGTGCCGCTACCTACCTGCCCTAAAGAATGTGGGAGAGGCATGTTGCAGATGGATGTATGGACTGAAGCCGACTATAGGATGTTGGTGAGTTTAGGCCCTTACACACTAGCACCAGCTCCACTCCGCCTGGACCGGGTTGGGAGATTGCTGCTCGCAAATGGACGTCTTTTCAGCCCTCTTCTCGAGGAGGTCTGCCTGGAGCCGAACAGGGCTGACACGCCCACTGCTGACTGATTGGCTGGCTCAAAAGCATGCCTACCATTAGGGGGAGCCTCTGATTGGTGGACAGAATCATTCCAGATTGTGTGAAGTTAAAGGCCGTTTTTCTCTGTCTCTCTGCTGTGAGGAGCACACACACACACACACACACACACACACACACACACACACACACACACACAAACACACACACACACACACACACACACTGCTGCCAGACACAGCAAAGCAGGATGCGATGTCAGAGTCATTTTCTCCAAAAGCAAGACGGCTCAGCCCGCTTTTGTTTAATAATAGAAACACCACAGACTTCACCGTGCTGTCTTGTCCCTCCCACACGCTCGGAGATGCGCTCATGACATCAAAGACCACAGACCGCCCATGTGCTCAATGACATCCGCATTCCTGAGGCAGTGTGGAACGATCACGGTCGAGCTGGGGCGGAGCAGAGTGCAGCCGATGCTAGTGTCTAAGTGGCATTTGCTTTTTGCAAATGTTCAAATGTAAACATAACCAAGAGTGCAATATTATACAAGATTTGTAAACAGTATCTGTACTTTCCCAAAAGTATTTTTATTGATCTAAAGCTGAGGCAAACAGCAACCATTTGTCTATTCTGTGGTTCCTTTTAGTGCTCTGGGCGGTGGGTCTCCAAGTCCATTTTGTCTTGGACCCCAAAAAGCCTTAACACGGCCCTGCAATGAGAGCAAAACGATGTTTATTCTACATAAAATTATAAACAGCATATTGTGGTTGTTTACAGATTATGTGCCAAGATCATCAGCTGCTGTGGCCCCAGACACTGAAGCCCCCCCCCCCCCAAACCTGAGATCAGTGGACTCAGTGGTCTCCTTTAAACTCATCTGTTCAGGCTCTGGTGTGACCTTCATCACCTCCCTCATCTTGTTCTGCTCTTTCTACCAACTCCGCCTTTCACAGGATCCACTGATTCCCCTCGTTCCCTTTCCTTACATTTTTAATCACAATTTCATTTTTTTTGTTCTATTCCTAACCATATTTTTAATCATTAAAAGCATATTTTATATTTTGATTTAATGCGCCTCCTGATTTTTATCTTGAGAGGTGCTATAGACTTTTCTTTCTTTTTTTCTTTCTTTCATATGTATTCACAGAGATGGCAAACGTGTATTTCTCGTGTGTAACAGATGATCTGAAGCTCACCTGGACGAACTGAGCGTCAGACTGCCCCTCCGCTGGTCTCACCTGCAGCCTGGCCTGCAGGCACTGCTGCAGAACCGTCCGAGCCACCGGGGAGTCGCCTTTCTCCGTCATCTCCGCCTCAGATCCACCTTAAACCGAACCCCTGCAAGAAATGTTCAGCGCGGTTGGTTTCGCTTCCGCATCAGTGTAACGTGATCAGAGTGCGCAGATGCTTGCGCAGAGTCTGCGCATCACGTGATCTTACAAACGGATTGAATCATTAGTTTATGTGGATCCCGGTCCGGGATAATCCAGAGGAGAGAATAAATAAAAGCGCTGACAGTAAAAACTTCGACAAGAAACAAACAAACAAGAGATTCATGTTAAAAGTTTAATAAACTTAACTGATAACGCATTTGTTATTTCCCCTGTAGATAAAGATTTCCACTCAATGTTCACAAAAGCAGCAAATCCTGCTGCTGGTCATCAGAAATAAAAAAAAAAAAAGCAAAATGGCCATGAGCTGTAAAGACAGCTATCCACACGTCCAAACCTTCTTATTCTCTGTGTAACATGTGGGCAGGAACGTGTTTATTTAGCTTACATTAAAGAACAAACATCTTATTGTGGTTCTTCACAGTGGCAGGCGTTCCTCAGGCAGGGCCGTTTTAAGACATTTGGGGACCCCAGGCAAGAGGGACCTTTGCCCCACCCCCCCCCCACCCCCCCTGTCAAAATGATCCTTGAAACCACCCCTCCTCCCCCCGCTCTGCTATGCAACACCCTTCATTTCACACCTGCTCCATTGGTTGTGGAGAGAGATGTAAACAAGCAGTAGGGATGTTTATTGCTGAAATTCTGGCGATACAACACGTATCAATGTAGGGGAGACGATACAATGTATCACCATATATAGCGAAATATTCAGTCAAACATTATTAGCAATTTTTTCAGACTGAATTTATTGCAGGAATGTTCAATAAACAGTCCAAACTAATACTTAACATGTTTAACATAAGGTATCTGAACCATAATAGCTGGGATATAAATGTCAATGGTGGAAACAAAACCCACTGCACACCGCTGCTAACTAGCGGTCAACATTTAAATTGCAACAAAAGAAAAGAAAATACACACATTTTTGTGTTCTGTGTTTTCAATGCTCTAAATACTACAAAAAACCAACACAAGCCAAAAGCATAGACCCAGCTTTTGTAACTTCTGGATTTAAATATTGGAAAAAAGTCTTTGAATTTTTTTCTTCCATGAGAAATCTGCATGTCACTAAGGCCCTGTCCACACGTAGCCAGGGATCTGCCAAAACGTAGATATTTTTCTACGTTTTGGCCTGTCATCCACACGAAAACGGAGTTTTTTCACACGAAAACGGATCTTTTTAAAAACTCCGGCCAAAGTGAAGATCTGCGTTTTCTCCGTTTTGGGTGTCTGGGTGTGGACAGACAAAACCGGAGTTTTAAGGTCCGCAACGTCACTTTCCGCAACAAAAAAATGCTGACATCACGTGTGCGACCTGTGTTTACACTAGCCGACAGCATGGAAGCCTCAGAGCTGCGCTCGCTATATCAATTGTCCAAGCGCTTTTTGCTTGTTTGTTTTTGCAAGCAGAATTACTGCTCCTTGCGGAAGACCACAGACGAAGGACGAGGTTAAGAATGGGGGAAGTACTGCCGCCTACAGGTCTGGCATGTCCTTAACAACGTATTTATACGGGTACGTGTGGACAGTTTTTTTTTCTAAACGAGGTGGTGTGGATGCAAGTTTTAGGAGGGGCAGATATTCGTTTTTAAAAAAAAACCCGGCTACGTGTGGACAGGGCCTAAGTGGCTGTCACCACAGCTGCATATGAGAGCAGACCAATTACCACACAGTTGAGCAGTGCAGCCAGGTCACAACAGGCAGAAAATCATACAACACAACACTATATTGGAGCAGGCGGAGGGAGACTAGGGGTCTTAGCCACCTCTGTTGTTGCTGGGCTTCCTGGGGCTGGAGGCTAGAAGGGAGATCTGGCCGTCTGGTTGGGGTCTGGGGTGGTGGGTTGCTGTGCTCAGCGTTGGGCGGGGGAGCCTGCTCATCAGCACCCCAGCAGAAAGGGTCAAACTCTGGTTACCGGTGATGGTTGTACCCATTGTGCAGCAGTACCGGGACCAGAGTGAATAGGGTGTGTTTGGGGAGCATGAGTGGGTGTCCGGCGTGCATTTTTGTAAGTCTTGGGTTGTATGTGTATGTGTGAGCATGAGGGAGGGAGTGTGTGACTGTGTTTGTGTATGACTGTATATGTCAGGTGGGGCCTTTGGGTCCTCCCCTCTCCTGGAACTTCTCTTGATGATATAGATCTCTGTCCCCCCTCCCCCTGCCACACCTGGTGTGGGGGCTTGTGCCTTGGTCTGCCTGAGTGTTCGTGGCAACCGGGTCTGGGGGTTTAAAGATTTTGGCATCTGCCTGATAGATCCCGGTGGCTGCCTGGTGGGGTCTGGGTCCCTGGGCTCTGCTGGGTCCCCGGCGGGGGTGGTCGCCCCTGGGTCCCGGGTCGCTGGGTCCCGGGCTCGGCCGGCTAGGGGGTGGGAGGCTGCGGGCGGGCCTGAGGGCTTGCCGCTGATATCTCCGGGGACTCTGCCGGCTGCTGGTTGTGGCCCCCCGGGGCGATCCTCTGTGCCTCTCGAGGGGGGCGGGGGCCTTCCTGGTTGCAGTCTCCTTGGGGTTCCTGCATTCTGGGGCAGCGCCTGGATCTCTGGGACTTGGAGCTCCCCCCGTCTCCTGCGCATCTTTGGGGGACGGATCTGTGGTCCCTCACACTCTCTGTTGGGCGCTCCTATAGAGAAACCTTACATAAACAAGCGCGTGTACACACAGGTGCTCACATGGTGCTCTCAAAAGTATGGGCTTGGGCACGTTAAACACAGGTCTTAAGACTATGGTGGGCACTTAATATGTTGTGATTTATTATCGTGATTCTTCAGTTAAGCAATGTTGATTATATATATATATATTTTTTCTTTTCATCAAGTTGACGCAGTGAGAGGTAGATCTTGTTGCATTGTTGTTGTGTCCCTTTTTTTTGTCCCTTTGTTTTTTTTTTTGTCTTTTGTCTGCAGGTCTAGAAGCAGACTCTTGTTCATTATTGTTTATTTTTGTGGAACCCCCCCCCCTCTCTCCCCACCTTTTCTTTTCCTTTCTCTTTCACCTCTGTCTCCGTGTCTGGTCGGAATTACAAAGCATTCAGCAACAATAACAATAAAGTTTTAAGTATCAGGCTTCGTCTTCGTCTTCGTCGTCGTCTTCCTCCGCTTATCCGGGTCCGGGTCGCGGGGGCAGCATCCCAACTAGGGAGCTCCAGGCCGTCCTCTCCCCGGCCTTGTCCACCAGCTCCTCCGGCAGGACCCCAAGGCGTTCCCGGACCAGATTGGAGATGTAACCTCTCCAACGTGTCCTGGGTCGACCCGGGGGCCTTCTGCCGGCAGGACATGCCCGAAACACCTCCCCGGGGAGGCGTCCAGGAGGCATCCTGACCAGATGCCCAAACCACCTCAACTGGCTCCTTTCGATCCGGAGGAGCAGCGGTTCTACTCCGAGTCCCTCCCGAATGTCCGAGCTCCTCACCCTATCTCTAAGGCTGAGCCCGGCCACCCTACGGAGGAAACTCATTTCGGCCGCTTGTATCCGCGATCTCGTTCTTTCGGTCATTACCCAAAGCTCATGACCATAGGTGAGGATTGGGACGTAGATCGACCGGTAAATCGAGAGCCTGGCTTTCTGGCTCAGCTCCCTCTTCACCACGACAGATCGGCTCAGCGTCCGCATCACTGCAGACGCCGAACCAATCCGCCTGTCGATCTCCCGATCCTTCCTACCCTCACTCGTGAACAAGACCCCGAGATACTTAAACTCCTCCACTTGAGGTAGGACCTCTCCCCCGACCCGGAGTTGGCAAGCCACCCTTTTCCGGTCGAGAACCATGGTCTCAGATTTGGAGGTGCTGATCCTCATCCCAGCCGCTTCACATTCGGCCGCGAACCTACCCAGCAAGAGCTGAAGGTCAGAGCTGGATGAAGCTAGGAGGACCACATCATCCGCAAAAAGCAGAGACGAGATTCTCCTGCCACCAAACTCGACACACTCCACACCACGGCTGCGTCTAGAAATTCTGTCCATAAAAGTGATGAACAGAACCGGTGACAAAGGGCAGCCCTGGCGGAGTCCAACCCTCACTGGGAACAGGTCCGACTTACTACCGGCTATGCGGACCAAACTCACGCTCCTCTGGTAAAGGGACTGAATGGCCCTTAACAGAAAGCCACCCACCCCATACTCCTGGAGCGTCCCCCACAGGGTGCCCCTGGGGACACGGTCATAAGCCTTCTCCAAATCCACAAAGCACATGTGGATTGGTTGGGCAAACTCCCATGCCCCCTCCATCACCCTTGCAAGGGTATAGAGCTGGTCCACAGTTCCACGGCCAGGACGAAAACCACATTGCTCCTCCTCTATCTGAGATTCAACTATCGATCGGACCCTCCTCTCCAGTACCTTGGAGTAGACCTTTCCAGGGAGGCTGAGGAGTGTGATCCCCCTATAGTTGGAACACACCCTCAGGTCACCCTTCTTAAAGATGGGGACCACCACCCCGGTCTGCCACTCCCTAGGAACTGCCCCCGATGACCACACAATGTTGTAGAGACGTGTCAACCATGACAGCCCTACAACATCCATAGCCTTGAGATACCCAGGACGAATCTCATCCGCCCTCGGGGCTCCGCCGCTGTGTAGTTGTTTGACTACCTCAGCAACTTCTGCCCCCGAGATCGGACAGTCCATCCCCAGGCCTCCCAGCTCTGGTTCCTCCTCGGAATGCGCATTGGTGGGATTGAGGAGCTCCTCAAAGTATTCCTTCCACCGTCCGACTATAGCCTCAGTTGACGTCAGCAGCTCCCCATCCCCACTGTAAACAGTGTGAGCGAGTTGCTGCCTTCCTCTCCTGAGGCGCCGGACAGTTTGCCAGAACCTCTTTGGAGCCGATCGATAGTCTTTCTCCATGGCCTCACCAAACTCCTCCCACGCCCGAGATTTTGCCTCGGCAACTGCCACTGCTGCACCCCGCTTGGCTATCCGGTACCTGTCTGCTGCCTCCGGAGACCCACTGACCAGCCACGCCCTGTAGGCCTCCTTCTTCAGCTTGACGGCTCCCCGAACCTCTGGTGTCCACCAGCGGGTACGGGGGTTGCCACCACGACTGGCACCGGCCACCTTGCAACCACAGCTAGCAACAGCCGCCTCAACAATCGCAGAGTGGAACAAGGCCCACTCGGAGTCAATGTCCTCCACTGCTCTCGGGACGTGGTCAAAGCTCTGCCGGAGGTGGGAGTTGAAGACCGTCTTGACAGGTTCTTCTGCCAGGCGTTCCCAGCAGACCCTCACTATGCGTTTGGGTCTGCCAGGTCTACGCGGCATGTTCCCTTGCCATCTGATTCAACTCACCACCAGGTGGTGATCAGTTGACAGCTCCGCCCCTCTCTTCACTCGGGTGTCCAAAACATACGGCCGCAGGTCAGATGATACGACTACAAAATCTATCATCGACCTGTGACCTAGGCTGCCCTGGTACCAAGTGTACCGGTGGGCATCCTTATGTTTGAACATGGTGTTCGTTATGGCCAAACTGCGGCTTGCACAGAAGTCCAATAACAAAACACCGCTCGAGTTCAGATTAGGTGGGCCGTTCCTCCCAATCACACCCCTCCAGGTCAAGCTGTCATTGCCCACGTGAGCATTGAAGTCCCCCAGCAGGACAATGGAGTCCCCTGATGGAGCACTATCTAGCACTCGTCCCAGGGACTCCAAAAAGGGTGGGTACTCTGAACTGATATTTGGCCCATAAGCACAAACAACAGTCAGGACCCGTTCCCCGACCCGAAGGCGCAAGGAAACTACCCTCTTGTCCCCCGGGGTAAACCCCAACACACAGGCAGAGAGTCTCGGGGCTAACAAAAAGCCAACCCCAGCCCTCCGCCTCTCACCCGGAGCAACTCCAGCAAAGTAGAGTGTCCAACCCCTCTCCAGGTCTCGGGTTCCAGAGCCAATGCAATGTGTCGAGGTGAGTCCGACTATATCTAGCCGGTACCGCTCAACCTCTGCCACAAGCTCCGGCTCATTCCCCACCAGCGAGGTGACGTTCCATGTCCCAAAAACTAGTTTTCTTGTCCGGGGATTGGACCGCCAAGGCGTGACATTAAAAGCAAACGCTTTGATGCTCCACCTGAGAATAAATCTGTAAGGCTTGTCACCAGCATTCAGACATATCAGGCGTGACATTAAAAGCAAACGCTTTGATGCTCCACCTGAGAATAAATCTGTAAGGCTTGTCACCAGCATTCAGACATCAATTCTGCTTGCTTCACAGCCAGACAGGACACGGTAAAAAAAAAAAAAAAAAAAAGAAAATCATAGGGGGTGAGCTGTTCCTGGCCAGACAGGGAATAGAGCTCCCGACCCCACGTGACTCTCGGTTAGTAGACGCCATATTGGCAGGTAAAAGAAGCTAAACAACCACGGATCTTAAATATGAATGTGAACGGGATCGGCTTGGATTTTACTTCGTCGGAGTTTACTTCACACTTTAAAACCGAAGAAATCGTTTTATATATGCCCCTGGAGCAGCAGTAGCTCAGGTGGTAGAGCGGGTTGCCTCATGATCGGAGGGTCATGGGTTCGATTCCAGCTCCCGCCAGGGGTATCCTGCTGCTGTGTCCTTGGGCAAGACACTTCACCCAACTTGCCTGTGTTAGTGGTGGTCAGAGGGGCCGACGGGGCCAAATGGCAGCCTCGCCTCTGTCAGACCTCCCCAGGGCGGCTGTGGCTACAAGTAGCTTACCATCACTAGCAGTGTGTGAATGTGAGAGTGTGTGAAAGCGTCTTTGGGTGTCTAGAAAAGCGCTATATAAGTTCAATGCATTATTATATAGTCAGAAATTAAATAGACTAAACATCTCCGACCCTTACCGTGCCCCTGGGATACTTTTTAAAAACGTCAGAAGCTGTCGGAGCGGACTTCTTACTGGACCTGGCCGGGGAACCCCGTGGGATTCCCCCGGAGGAGCTGGCTCAGGCGGCTGGGGAGAGGGAAGTCTGGGACTCTCGACGCTACTGCCCCCGCAACCCGACTCCGGATAAGCGGATGAAAATGGATGGATGGATGGACAAATAACATAGATTTACATGTAAGTAGTTTAAATAGAGTGCTGTGCTGTTTGAATGTATAAACTGAACACCAAGAGAAATCACTAGTTTGATTTTTTTTCCGTGAATAAAATAAAAATGTCAGGCAGGAGCGTCTCAGGATCTGTCTGAGATCTGTCTCGGTGAGACAGATAATAGCAATCCAAAGTGCTTTTTATGTGTGATCCGACAATTGATCAACCATTGCTTAAAAATGAAATACAGCTTAGCCGGTTAATTGCTGTGATCATAAAACACGGAAACGGCAGCACACAGAAATCACGAGGCAACGTTTTACGTGATGTTTACTTGTTGCTATGAGTAATAAGACAGAAAAAGCCACGCCAAAAGAAGTTTAGGAAGCCCACTAAGAATCGTGATAAAAGCATTTAAAATAAATACCATACACAGTTGAGGAAATGTTGGTTTAAGTACCTGATATGAAGTGGTCGCTGCATAAGCGAAAACCTTTACTCTCGGGATCCCACAGTTTCATTTCAGCCCGGTCACTAGCGCGTTTTATTACAATGATCCAACGTTTGCGGTGTTCCGGATCTTGGGGAATCCTGTAGATGGCTCGTTCCTTATGTCGTCCGCATCTGTTCTGCATCCTGGGGCACAACAGGAATCTACCATATTTCCTGTCTGATTGAGTTTTCTGAAAATAACAAATAGTCCTCCTGCAGGCTTCTGCCTGCCAGTATGGCGCCGTTTCGATTTGAACTGTTGCATGCTGGGTGAAGTGACGTCAACTCCCGGAGCTCTATAGCCTTTAGGGGCATGATCATCATCATGGTAACCTTGACCAGCTTTTAAAATATAAAGCTGAGGATGATTAATCTTTCAAAACGTGGTTGTCTGCAAAAAGAGGAGTACACACGTCTTGGGATTGTCAAAATGAAATGATCAGTTTGATGAGTTCATCTATTATCAGGGAAAATGCAGATGAAGTCCGGTCCCTCCCAACATTACAGTACTCCCATCATTATGGACGGGACAAGGCACATCTCAGGTGTGGAGCAGCAGGCCCTTTGTTTGCGTTATGTTGACCATGATTTGCAGGTACATGAAGAGTTTATTGGGTTGTACGAGACATCTTCCACAAGCGGTGAAAATCTTGCCAGGATAATTTTTTATGTACTGTTGAGGTTGAATTAGCCAGTTTCAGGTCTTAGAGTTCAGGTGTCACACCCTGTTTAGTCTCCCTATTCTGTTCTGTCATGTGTCTCTGTTAATTGCTCCCACCTGCCTCTCGTTTCCAATCACCCAAGCTCCCAGCCCTCGTGTATTTAAACCCCTTTCAGTTCTGTGTCTCTTGTCGGTTCATTGTTTCAGTGTCCAGCGTGTTTTCCACATTAAAGACTTTTACCTGTTCTAGTTTGTTTGCCTGCCTTCCTTCCTCACCCGCATGTGGATCCTTGCCTCCGCGTCACTCACCGGCACGCGCTGACAGAATGAACCGACCCCCTAAAGGATCCAGCGGGGAGGTTCTCCCCTGGGAGTGCCTGCTCCAGTTTCTTACCTCAAACCACCGGCCGGCTTCTCCTCCTCCGGTGTGGCCTCGCTGCAGACGCCGCCGCCGAAACCCAGCTGCGACAATCCCGCTACGTGGGCGCCAGACTGGCTGTGTGCTCCCCCGGAGTTGGCCCACGGAGTTGGGAAGCATGCCAGTTTCCACCGACCCCCCCTTGTCCCAGGACGGAGCCGCAAGCTCGCCGCTGCTCCGGCTCGGCGCGCCAGCTTGAGCCTCCAGTCAGATCAGCGGTCCCGTCTCCGGTCCAGTCAGTGCCTCTGTTATCTGCAGGTGGAGGGACCACATCTACAGCCCATCAGACACAGCTCGCCGGCCTCCAAGCAGAGCTTGGCCAGATCCGTCAGCTCGTCAGCCTCCAGGAGTTCCAGCTGTACACCCCATCCTCCCCGAATCACCAGGAGAAGGTTTCGGTCCAGTCAGCAGCTCCCTTGTCTCTTGGCCAAAGCCCGCAGTCCATCCAACAGAGCTCGCCGGTCTCCGAGCTGAGCTGGCCCGTCTCCATCAGAGCCTCAGTCTCCAGGAGCTCCAGCTGGACAATCTATCCTCCCTGCTTTCCCAGTTACCCACACCACCACTCCAGTCAGCTCCAGTTCCAGCGGTGACCCAAGAGGTTCTTCCCCCGGGCCGGGCTGTCCAGATGTCTGAGCCCAGTCTGGCGGCTCCAGCCAAGGAAGCGGTCCCGTAGGCAGCAGCTCCTCCTCCACTCCAGAAGTCGGCGGTCCAGAAGTCGCCGCCTCTGGACCAGAAGTCGACGCCTCCGGACCAGAAGTCGACGGAGGTCGACGCCTTTAGCCCTGTAGTCGACACCCCGTCGTGTCCAGAAGTCGACGCCCCTTCGTGTCCAGAAGTCGACGCCTCTTCGTGTCCAGAAGTCGACCCCTCTTCGTGTCCTGAAGTCGACGCCTCTTCGTGTCCAGAAGTCGACGCCTCTTCGTGTCCTGAAGTCGACGCCTCCACTCCAGAGGTCGACGCCTCCAGCCCTGTAGTCAACGCCTCCAGCCCTGTAGTCGACGCCTCTTTGTGTCCAGAAGTCGACGCCTCTTTGTGTCCAGAAGTCGATGCCTCTTCGTGTCCAGAAGTCGACGCCTCTTCGTGTCCAGAAGTCGACGCCTCTTCGTGTCCTGAAGTCGACGCCTCCACTCCAGAGGTCGACGCCTCCAGCCCTGTAGTCAACGCCTCCAGCCCTGTAGTCGACGTCTCTTTGTGTCCAGAAGTCGACGCCTCTTTGTGTCCAGAAGTCGACGCCTCTTCGTGTCCAGAAGTCGACGCCTCTTCGTGTCCAGAAGTCGACGCCTCTTCGTGTCCAGAAGTCGACGCCTCTTCGTGTCCAGAAGTCGACGCCTCTTCGTGTCCAGAAGTCGACGCCTCTTCGTGTCCAGAAGTCGACGCCTCTTCGTGTCCTGAAGTCGACGCCTCCACTCCAGAAGTCGACGCCTCCAGCCCTGTAGTCGACGCCTCTTTGTGTCCAGAAGTCGACGCCTCTTCGTGTCCAGAAGTCGACGCCTCTTCGTGTCCTGAAGTTGACGCCTCCACTCCAGAGGTCGATGCCCCTTCCAGTCCAGTGGTCAACGCCGTCTCCAGTCCAGTGGTCGACGCCGTCTCCAGTCCAGTGGTCGACGCCGCCGTCTCCAGTCCAGTGGTCCAGAAGTCGACGCCTCTTCATGTCCTGAAGTTGACGCCTCTTCGTGTCCAGAAGTTGACACCTCTTTGTGTCCAGAAGTCGACGCCTCTTCGTGTCCTGAAGTCGACGCCTCCACTCCAGAGGTCGACGCCTCCAGCCCTGTAGTCAACGCCTCCAGCCCTGTAGTCGATGCCTCTTCGTGTCCAGAAGTCGACGCCTCTTCGTGTCCTGAAGTCGACGCCTCCACTCCAGAGGTCGATGCCCCTTCCAGACAGGGTCGTCTCCTCCTCTGTCCCAGACGCAGGCCCCCAAGAGCCCGTTGTCGTCGTCTTCTCCTCTGCCCCAGACACAGGTCCTTGGTCTCTACTGGTCCCTGCCTCCTCTCCACCGGTCCCTCTTGACCCTCCTTCCTGGTCCCTCTCCTCCCGCCCTGCTCTGTGTTCCTGTGGGCATCTGGGATCTGCCCTTTGGGGGGGGGGGGGGGTGTACTGTCACACCCTGCTTGGTCTCCCCATTCTGTTCTGTCATGTGTCTCTGTTAATTGCTCCCACCTGCCTCTCGTTTTCCGATCACCCAAGCTCCCAGCCCTCATGTATTTAAACCCCTTCAGTTCTGTGTCTCTTGTCGGTTCATTGTTTCAGTGTCCAGCATGCTTTCCACATTAAAGTCTTTTACCTGTTCTAGTTTGTCTGCCTGCCTTCCTTCCTCACCTGCATGTGGATCCTTGCCTCCGCGTCGCTCACCGGCACATTGTGACATCAGGCATATGATGGCGCTTCAAATATGTCAGGAAAATACTCAGGCACACAGACACTTATTCAGCGAGCACAGCCTTCAGCAACATATGTACGTTGTGGTCCTCATTGTGTAAATGTAGTTACACAACACGCTTGCTCAGCCTCCCCTGTTGTACGCAATGCACTTGACTGGATTCATGAGCTTGGCACATTTTTTGGTCAGTCTCGTAAGCTGAAAGACAAATTTAAAGCCATCGCTACTTCAGAAGGGGAAGGGTCATTCCAGTCCATCAGACCTTTATGTCCCACAAGGTGGACTGTACGCTCACCAGCTATTCATGCCATTCTTAGGCAATATAGGATAGTACTGGAGTCACTAGATCAGATGTCCACAAGTACCTCTGAGGCCCTGTCCACACGTAGCCGGGGATCTGCCAAAACGTAGATATTTTTCTACGTTTTGGCCTGTCATCCACACGAAAACGGAGTTTTTTCACACGAAAACGGATCTTTTTAAAAACTCCGGCCAAAGTGAAGATCTGCGTTTTCTCCGTTTTGGGTGTCTGCGTGTGGACAGACAAAACCGGAGTTTTAAGGTCCGCAACGTCACTTTCCGCGACAAAAAAAATGCTGACATCACGTGTGCGACCTGTGTTTACACTAGCCAACAGCATGGGTGCCCTCAGAGCTGCGCTCGCTTTATCAATTGTCCAAGCGCTTTTTGCTTGTTTGTTTTTGCAAGTGGAATTACTGCTCCTTGCGGAAGACCACAGACGAAGGACGAGGTTAAGATCGGGGGAAGTACTGCCGCCTACAGGTCTGGCATGTCCTTAACAACGTATTTATCCGGGTACGTGTGGACAGAGTTTTTTTTTTTAAAACGAGGTGGGGTGGATGCAAGTTTTTGGAGGGGCGGATATTCATTTAAAAAAAAACCCGACTACGTGTGGACTAGGCCTGAATCTGTCAGTCGGGCAGAGGGCTTACATGCTCGACTGCAACGGGGTAATGTAGTACTGGGGCTTACGCTTGCGTTAGACGTGATCGTGAATTAGAAATGCTGAATGCATCTCTCCAGAAAAACACACAGACGATGGAAGGCATGCTCTCTGCAGTTTCCCTTGTCAAAAACAGTTTGAAATCAATAAGTAACACTGAACACTTTGAGGTGATCTTTAAAGAGGCAGAGGACATGAGTGACAAACTGTGTCTAGAGCCCGTTGCTCTACCACGCACACAATGGCTCCCTAAAAGATATTCTGAGCAAGCTTCTGCACAAACACCTGGATCAACAGGAGAGGCTGGAAAGTTTGAACAGACGCGAAATAGCCCAGCAGTATGTACAGGGGACTGAAAGAAGGAGAGAGGTTTTTGGGTCCTTTACTTAATCTTTTTTGGACAGTTCATTTGTTTGCCTGAGTGAATTTAAAACTGTCTTTCTTGTAGCCTACATGTTTTATACTTATATTAGTCGCTTTCTAATTGCCATTAGGGATATTTACATTTCTGATATTTACATTTTTTTCTCAAGAGGATTTCAAGACCCCACACTTACATGTTTGTGACCCCAAGTGGGGTCCCATCCCCAGCTCTGAGTACTACTCAATTAGAGTGCCTTGCATACTGGGGATGGGACCCCACTAGGGATCACAAACATGTAAGTGTGGGGTCTTGAAATCCTCTTGAGAAAAAAATGTAAATACTGTATCAAAAATGTAAATATCCCTAATGGCAATTAGAAAGCGACTAATGTTTATAAATCAAAGCAAATTGATAAAAGCAAATATAGATACTCCTGACAACTGCAGAGTCATCTGAGTATTTCTGTAGATGACAGGTCTCTGATTTGTACTGGAAGTCTGAGGTGTACAGGGTGAAAAGGAATGGTGAGAGTACAGTCCCCTGTGGTGCTCCAATGTTACTGATCGCCTGGTTTGATATGAAGTTCTTCAGCCTCACAAACTGTGGTCTGTTTGTCAGTCCAAAATTGGACTCTTGGTTTCTGAGTTAGTTGAAAAAGTGGCACAATGAGAACACAATCAACATCAATAGCCAATAAGAAGCTCTGAAAGATAATAAGGCCCAAGACCGTTAAGACACGAAGACACAAAGTTAAGACAAGAAGAGACAAAATAGGGCAGTCCTTATCTAGGAAACTGTTTTCTGATTGGCTTAATGAAGTGACCTGTATTGGAATGTTTATTATGTGAAGTGCCTTGAGACGACTCTTGTCATGATTTGGCGCTTTATATATAAACTTGAATTGAATAGAATCCTCACATTCCGCTTTAGAATCCACCAGCAGCATTGCCATCAGGAGAGGAGAAACTTCAGCAATCTCTAGCAGAAAGTCCAGCCCTGCATCCATTTCCCTGTTTGATTCCTTCAGGGGCACACGTGAGAGGCAGTCTGCCATGACATTCTGAGCACCAGGACGGTACTCTACTTCATACTGAAAGCACAGTGACCTCGCTGACCAACATGCGATTCTCATGCCTGCTCTGTTCCTTCCTTTGGTGCTGAGGAGGGTAGTCAGAGCTTGGTGGTCAGTACGAAGCATGAATCTGCGGCCCCACACATACGGGCACCACCTCTCTATGGCCCAGACACAGGCCAATGCTTCCTTTTCTGTAGTGGAGTACTTCCTCTCTGTGGAGGATAGTGTCCGAGAAGCAAATGCCACTACTCATTCCACCTGATCTGGATGCAATTGCATCAACACAGGTCCCAGCTTGTAGTCCAGCGCATCCGTGGTACTAAAAGCAGGTAGGTCTGGATCATAAATGGCAGGTGCAGGACTTTTTAGAAGGAGCTTCTTCAGGGTAATGAAACTCTCCTGTGCAGCCTTGTTCCTCTGGAGTTCAACTTTGGTGTCTGTTTTCAGCTGCTGTCGCAGGGGCTCCACCAGTGTAGCATAGTCCGGAATAAATTTGCTGAACGAGGATGTCAATCCGAGAAATGAACGTAGCGCAGCCATGTCTGTAGGAGCAGAATCCTCAGCAATAGCTGTAAGGTGATCATGGCTCGCCGCAGGCCCTCCTTCGAGCTGACATGTCCCAGGAATGTAATTTGGGACTGGCAGAAAGAACTTTTCTCACTGTTGATCTGCAAGCCAGCATCTCTGAGACGTTGAAGAACAGCTTGCAGGTGTGTGTCATGTGTCTCCTTTGAAGTTCCATAGACAATGATGTCATCCAAGTAGTTTTGAACACCAGGCAAATCTTTCAGAACTGTTTTCATAATTTTCTGGAATGCCCGATGGCGTAGATGCCAGGCCAAATGGAACACGTGTGAAGTGGAATAACCCGTCTTGTGTGATGAAAGCAGTCAGCTTGCGACTCTCTGGATGCAAAGATAACTGATGAGAATTAAAAAGAGAGATCATATCTCTCCTGTCTTAGCTTCCCTACATTGGCTACCTGTTAAATTCAGAATAGATTTTAAGATCCTTCTTCTCACATATAAAGCTCTTAATAATCAAGCTCCATCATACATCAGTGACCTGATTGTTCCATACGTTCCTAACCGAGCACTTCGCTCTCAGACTGCAGGTCTACTGGTGGTTCCCAGAATATCTAAAAATAGGATGAGAGGCAGATCTTTTAGTTATCAGGCTCCTCTCTTGTGGAACCAGCTCCCAGCTTTATTCCATGAGGCAGACACCTTGTCTACTTTTAAGAATAGGCTTAAAACATTTTTATTTGATAGGGTCTATGGTTAAAATCTGATGTTAGCCTAGATCTGGACAAGTGGGGGAGTAGAGGGAGGTGGAGTGTACAGTCGGTAAAGACGGCTCTCCCTTGCCCTGCCTCCAACATGCCTCCATCTAAAAGGCTAGGTTATCCTGAGTTATCTCTGTAGTTATGCTGCTATAGGCTTAGACTGCTGGAGGACACACTGACCACTTTTCACACTCGACTACTTTCTTCTACTATCTTCTCTTTAACTGTATTACTTCCTGCTATTTCAGCTGTTAACTTTATTTTCTCTCTAAGTGTTTTTCTCCCCAGAAGAAGCTACAATGATGTTCTGCTGAGCTGTGGTGGCCTCATGGAGGGGGCCATCGGCTAGCACACTGCTGCTAACCACTTAAACTTTCTCCCTCTCCTGATAATAACATTTTACTCTCTTTGACATTGAATGTGCTACTACTAGTTTACCTGTTTAATTATAGATTCACAATAAAGTTTATCTCTCACCAAATAGAATATTTACTAAGAAATCACAATGTAACCATAGACACACTACTTGGTATATATGTTGTGTGTGTGTGTGTGTGTGTGTGTGTGTGTGTGTGTGTGTGTGTGTGTGTGTGTGTGTGTGTGTGTGTGTGTGTGTGTGTGTGTGTGTGTGTGTGTGTGTGTGTGTGTGTGTGTGTGTGCTCTGTCTTCTCCATCCCCAGTGATTCGTGGTGGATGGCTGCTTATACTGAGCCAGGATCCTCTGGAGGTTTCTTCCTGCTAAAAGGGAGTTTTTCTCTCCACTGTCGCTGCATGCTTGCTTCGTATGAGGATTGCTGTAAAGACTTTGACACTAGTCAGTGACTCAATGCAACCTGCTGGGTACCTTATATAGGAAACGTTTTACTGACTGGCTTAATGAACTGACCTGTACTGGAATGTTTGCAATGTGAAGTGCCTTGAGACGATTCTTGTCGTGACTTGGCGCTATATAAATAAACTTAAAGTAAAAATTGAATTAAGTTGGAAAAACTGGTCCTGACATCGAAGGGTGCTTCTGAAAAATTTGCATGCACATGGGTTCCCTTTGTGGACTACTGTGGGTCACTGAGCGCTGTGCCACCCCCCTTCTTTTAGGGTAGTGTTATGTTTGTTTATTGTAAAAAAAAATAAAAATAAAAATAGAAAGAAGAAAACACATGTTAGAGGAGTCAGTTGAATTTTTCTTTTGTATTGTATTGAATTCCTCTTTTACTGAAAGTATTAAAAAAAGATGTTTTTTTTATAGAATGATGAGCATCACTGTTAAGAGATATTTTGTTCCATCCTGGTGTGTGAGTAGGATCTGAACCCGGTGACCTTGTCAGCGACAAAAACAGACTTTTCTTTAGTTTTTTAAATCAGCTCCTGGTTAAAGAGCAAGTCACCCCTACCAGAATCTTACACCACTCCCACATCATGTTTGAAAAATGAAACAAATGCTGTTGCCTGGCAGACCAGGCCCACAATGACATTGTGACATCATATGATACTTCTTAGCCATTAGCAATGGCAGATTTAAATTCAAATGCAGTGCAGAGTTTTTACCTGAAGAGGGCACAACACCGACAGTTTTAGGTAGAATATTTAAATTTTAACTAAGATGAACTAAAGTGCCAAATTATTGACCACACATGTCTCCAGCACGACCAGACACACATTTATACAGTTTATCAGCCAAAAAAAAGTTGATTATGGGGTGACTTGCTCTTTCAAGTGAAACACTGTTTATCACGAAATGTTATAAATCCAGCGGGGTAAATTCTGGCAAATCTGGAACTTTTTTACATCGGTGAGCAGCAGCAGGGAGAACGTAAGCTTACGTTTATAAGCACTGTACTTTGTAAATACCGCTCTCTAAGAGCCCTCACCTCGGTGTGCTACTTCTTCTGATAACTGAACTTTGTTTATTACTTGTGTCGCTCACTGTTCACAGGCTTTTGCCCTCCAATGTGGTGGACCCACATGATCAGGTGACACAGGTACGCAGGGTCAATACTGAATCATGACCTCTGACCTGCGGTAGATTTTGGATTTCTTTACAACACTTCTTGAGTATTTGATTTTTGACATTGTTACCTACTGTGAGACAGGGTCTGTTTCATGGTCCTACCAGTCTACACTTGAAATGCCTGGTTGTGGTTTGTCAATTTGAACTCAGGTGGTTTCTAAATTAACTGGTTAGTCACAGTAAATTGATGATTCACAAAGGGACAGTTACTTGTCCACACACATTTACCCTTCAATCAATGCATTTGTTAGTAGAAATCTTTATGGTGACTCGTGTTATCTTTGCCTGACATCTAAATTTGTTGTTGATCTGCACCATAAGTGACAAAAAGAAAAAAACATTAACGCTGTATGAGGAAAAAGACTTTACACATTATGTCTTGTTTGGACTTTTATTTTGGTAAGCCTGTCACTGAGAGGAAACGGAAGTGTACAAGTCTCCATTTATTCAGGGGTGTCTGTTTTTGATCGTAATGTGTTTGATTAGAACACGCTTCTACACTAGCTCTTACTCTAGTGCATCCAGTAGTAGGTAATAGCTAAAGAAATTAAATAAAGGTCTGGAATCTGAAAAGGAACATTTGTTCACCGTCACGTGGACACGAGCCCCCACCCCCCTCACTTAGATGGTCTCGTCCGAGTCGCTCCAGTGTCAAACGCACATGTTCGAAGTGTTGTCCTGAGTATCAGATTTTTTGGAAAACTGAGTTGTCATCTGGTTGGCTTCGGTTTTTTGGACCTTACGGGCCACCGCACCGCAGCACAAATCTGATCGTGAAACCTTTACTTTTCTAGCTTTAGCTGGAAACCATCAGCGGGCCGGAGGGACTGCAGCCTGCTGCGGAGGACGTCAACCGGACTGAAGGTATGGAACCGTCTGGGACACGCTGCCTGTCCGCCACGGGGGGCTGGAGGCAGAAAGCCCGCATCAGAGGCTGGCAGAGCGGGCTGCACGTGGGGGATGAGGCGTTGTCCTGATGGGGGAGGTGGTTATAAACTTTATTTCTCTCATCCAGCTGTAACATCCTCCATGTGACCATCAGCTGGTCAAAGAAGTACTAGAAAGTATCAGTTTAACACTCATGCCCCCCGAAAATATGCCGCAGCTGATAATCCAAAGAGCGGCCACGGGCTGAACGCTGGCTGCTGATGGGCTGTGCCACGTAACAGTCCGGGAATGGGAGCAGGGACTTTCTGCAGAATCACTGTTCAGGGATTGGAGTCCAATGTAGACAGAAGCGTTCAGCAGGACGATAAGAGCCAATAAAGGTGTGCAAATGCATCATCATACACGTCTAACCGAGCTGTGACTCATAGTCAGGGGCGCATAAACGTCGCTGAGGCCCCGGGCTCGGCCCCGGCCACCTCATGCTTTAATCACCCAAGAGCCATGCAAGCAGGACCACAAGTCAGACTTGCAGATCCATCCTGTCTGGGTTCTTTTTTAGTTATCTAGAGTGTCTGCATCAATATTTATCAATGAAACAAAATTAAAACACTTTATCACATGCACTGTAAAAACGTTGGGACCCTTCTCTGAAAGAAGCAAAACCTCACAAAGGTCATGGTAATAACTGTGAACTGGAAATGGTGACGACTGAATATTCCCTGAAACCAGCTTATTAAAATGAGGTCTTCATTTCGGGTTGTGGTTCAACAAACTCATTTAAAGCAGCTTTCTGGAGTTTCCTCTTTCAGAAATTATGTATGATTTGTCAGAAATCCGTAAAAGTGATTATCTTATCATGTACTGTGACATAATGTAAGCAATACGTCTTTTTTTGTTGTTGTTGCTAACCACGCCCCCTGCCCCGCAGAGCTCCGTGCAACAGGAAACTGAGCACCGACCAGAACTAACCAATAGCGTTAGACTACCGCTTACTTGCTTCATATTTAAGGAATACCTCGGCTGATGCAGAGTTGGTGAACTTTTCACGGACAATTAAGTCTCTAAAATATAAATATATGAGAACACAACATGACATGAGAATAATACTCGTAAATCAACGTATTAGCTGTTTGTTGCTACAGAAGCACATTTATGAACAGAAACGTGAAATTGCCATCTTAAACAGAGCAACAGACTTTTTGTGTGATTGTGCTTCTCAGCCACTAGATGGTGCCATCGGATAAGAGAAATACTACGGAAAAAAGCTTTAATAAACAATCTAATGAAGTTAAACAGGACTAAAATGATGGAAGCCCAAGAAAAGGCAAATATGATGCAGGGATAATAGACTCAGGTGTGTCCTATAATCATCATCTCAGGTGTCTTCAATCTGTCCACCTGTGTAAAGGCTGAGAGCTAGGCCCTGTCCCAATATCCACACTTCCACCCCTCAACTGCACATTCCCACCTAGTGGTGTGATTGTGTAGGGTGTCCTGATTCTCAAGTGTGGCCATTAGCCCCGCCCCTTTTGCACTCTTCACAATCCATTGATGCGTGAGAAGAAGATGGAGGATTGGCTCAACTGTCCTTTGTGAAAATATATATATTCAAGTATGATTATCTAAATATTGAATATTTTATTATTGTGTAATATATGATCGCAATTGCCCTAACCCGAGTCAGGTCGTGGGGGCAGCAGCCTAATCAGAGGCCCAGACTTCCCTCTCCCCAGCCACTTGGGCCAGCTCCTCCGGGGGAATCCCAAGGCGTTTCCTGGCCAGGTGAGAGACTTTCCCTCCAGCGTGTCCTGGGTCTTCCTTTAGGTCTTCTCCGGTTGGAAGTTCCCAGAATACCTCACCAGGGAGGCATTCAGGAGGCATCCTAGCCAGCTACCCAAGCCACCTCAACTGGCTCCTCTCGATGTGGAGGAGTAGCGGGTCTACTCTGAGCCCCTCCCGGATGGCTTCTCACCCTATCTCTAAGGGAGAGCCCAGCCACCCTGCAGAGAAAACTAATTTCGGCCGCTTGTATCCGTGATCTCGTTCTTTCGGTTAT